>NW_013667514.1:33331-43951 GCF_000517525.1 Limulus polyphemus
TAGGGACGGCTAGCGCAGATAGCCCTCGTGTAGCTTTGCGCGAAATTCAAAAAACCAACAATTGATTTAAGAGTATCGTTTCAACGTCCAAAACGAAACCGTAAACGAATGTTTGCACTTTCCTTGTACACCATGTTTTAATATAATCATTCACTTAATTCATTCGATACTTTTTAGTTGTTTATGTAACTTATAATATACTAAATAAAGTTATTTTCAACAATTTATTGTCTCATTGCGATTTATGGATGTCGATATTTGGTGTCATATTGTTTATCATTAAATATCAACAATCGCATCAATAAACTACATACTTCTGGTAACCAATGTGTTTTATTTATTCAATCACATTTTCTGAAATTGTTAATTTTTGCTCCTGCTAGATATTAAAAAAAATTATCAGGCTAACCATGATAATAGTTTTGTGACGACGAGCTAATTAATCGAATTCAATATTTTCAAGTGTTTAGTTTGAGCTAATTAAGTGACGAGAATGCTTTTCAAAACAGAAATTAATGTGCTATTTCAACGCTAGAATCCGGGTTTCGATACCCGTGGTGGGCAGAGCACAGATAGCCCTTGTGTAGCTTTGTGCATAATTAAAAACAAACAAACAATTAAATGATTTTTTCACTTACATGTTCACAGTTAATTCTGATACAGCTTACCCACAATAAAATCTTTAAAACAGTTATAAACGTGGAAAAAAACTGATTTGAGGCTTATTTAACATGCAAACAAAAACGGCATTTCCTAAAAAAGGTAAACCATAATCTACTACCTATTGTTTTTCTTATAACCCCTTCAGTTTGTGGTACACTGTTAAAAGCTATCTTTATATGAATATTGGTGCGAACTAATGGATAAATATATTTATGTTTTAGGATTTCACAAAAACAATTTCAAAAGATTTTACTCTTTGTAAAATAAATTACTCTGGTAATCAAACAACTATTTTTAAGCTCGATAATATTTAAAAATAAAATAATTTATCTAAAGCATTATAAAGCTAGGTAGACAGACAGACGGTCACATACAGAGGTATACGTGTAAAATCTCATTCCTTTGAACCTTGGCACGTGTTGTAGGAGTGAGGTATCCTAATTTGGTCTTTGTTCTTCATCTCACGTGCTTATTTTCTGCCACCCTGCACTTTCGGTTCAGCATGTGCCCTCTAGAATAATATATTTTTGTTAATTCCATAGCCGCTATGCACCTGGTCTTACGGAACTCTTCTGTCACATAAATACGCCTGAAAAGTAAGACAAAAACTACTGAGTGAATTTTATTAAACATTTATTACAGGATTGTACAAGTTTGATGTAGAAAGACAGATGACGTAAAAAGATCAACAACATTAAACTAATCGCAGTTTCTTTGTTTTTGTTACATTTGATACAGACAAATCAAGGACACCCTCTACCAGTTTTAGCCACCCTCTAATTTGAGTACACACTTATCCACCAAAAGAAAATTAGCTTGGTAATACTATATTCTTTATGAGACGTTGAAGGTGGAGAATTTGTTGGAATTAATCGCAAAATTCGGTCTTTACAATCTTGGTGTTTGTCTTCCAACTTATGAAAGTATTTCTCCAAACTAGTCGATCTCTCAGACTTCATTAACACTCGTTTATTTCTTGTAAGCCTGTTAGTGCCTTAGCGGTAAGTCTGAAGGTTCATAACGCTAAAAACCGGGTTTCGATACCCATGGTGGGCACAGTAAACAACAAACAAGCAAACACTGTCTTGTAAATTTTAAAACAATATGGTGTTTAACTTAACTGACATTGATCAAAAACTGAGCTAAAACACCGAACTTTAAAATATATATATATATATATATATATTTTTTTATCTTGAAAGTAGCACGTTAATGTCCAACAAGAAGCAAGACGGTGATTTATCGCGATCATAACATGCTGTTTTATACATATATATTCATGAAGAAAATTATCATCTCGGTCTGACAATTTTAACTGTGTATTCGTCCAATTATTTTAAGTTATATACCTGTAAAATAATTAGTAAGATACAGTGAAATCTTAGAAGCAACAAGTCATACCCAAACACGAATCCAGTAGATGATCATCGTTTACAACACAGCACCGAAAGTATATTTATTCGTAGGGAAGATAAAGTGAAATTTATAATTATATTTACGACAGTTCTCCAGCTATAACTGTATAGGTTAATTTTAATGGAAGGGAAAGAGGTAAACTCAAACAGTAATGTGTATAAAAAATGACTCGATATTCCTACATTGCTCCGCTGTGACAGATGTGATTTAAATTAATGTTACAAGCCACGACTGGCACTACACTTTATTTTATTTATTTTTTATATTGAAAATTGCAAATTCATGTTCAACAACATCCAAGACGATGTTTCCTCATGACCTTAAAATGCTGTTGCATACATATTCGTTAAGTTGTATATGTTTGGAGAAATTGGATAGCAGGAATTTGGATGTTTCCAGGAATAAAATAATGCTTTAAAATATTATTCAGCAAGGCTATGTTTCTGTGCACAAAAGAGCTTCTAAACCATATATAACCCTAACTTTAAATTGATTAATTCTGATATCTGTTCAATAATAAAACTTTTCATTTGTCTCTGTATTATCAAAACATTTTTTTTTGGCATAAAGCTATGAGTTAGGGTTCGGTAGAACTAAAGTACACGATCCCCATTTTGTTTGATAAAACAGACAAATCAAACTACTTCTTTTCTATTTTTTTGTTGAAGGGAAAAATGGTGCACGTAAATTTTACCTCTGTTGGTCATTTCTACATTTTCCTAATGGGTGAAAAAGTAGACACTTGATATTTTATATTTGTGTCATAACTGGCTAAGAATAAATAATATATTAAAATAACTTTATTTCAATCGATCTTGCATATCAGGCCTAGCATGGCCTGGTTAGGCACTCGACTCGCGATCTGCAAGTCGTGAGAGCATTTTCCTATCACGGAAAATGCTCACCCTATCAATCTTGAGGGCGTTATAATGTGACGGTCAATTCCATTATTTCGTTCATAAAGAGTAATTCAAGATTTGGCTTTGGCTAACCGCCTTCCCTGTAGTCTATCACTTGAAAAATAGGGAAGGTTAGGGCAGCTAACCCTCAAGTAGCTTTGCGTGAAAATCAACAAAATAAATAAACCAACCAACCTACATTGGGCTTTCTGCTGTGTCCACAGTAGGGAATCGAACCTCGGAATAGCTTTCTTACATAATCCTGATACGTGTTTTTCTCCTTTTTATTTCCATACAACACTCCTTAAAAATGAACAGTTTTTACTTTTGCATATTTCTCAAAAAATATAGAGTCAAGATACATCGGACAAAAAAGTACAAATAATTATTTTATTTTCAATAACAGTAGGATCAACGTGAGTTCTTGATGTGTGATAAAAGTGTGACCAATAATTTATAAGCAGCATCGCACAACCCAAACCCCGTCAGAGAGTGAAGTAATAGAAAATATTAAAAACTAATGTAAGATCGTTTTGTTCATATCATATACACTATCGTACCAAAAGTCATGGGACACGGGTAGTTATGAATAAAACATGTCTTTATTCCAAGAAATTAGTAGCGTGTGGTCCACTTTTGGCCTTAATGACTGCTTCAATGCGTCGTGGAAGACTGTCTTCTAATTTCTGGTAGAAAGCTGGTGGTATTGTGCTCCACTCCTCCTTTAAAGCGTTAGTAAGCTCCACTACTGAAGAGGGTCGTCTTGGCCTTACCCTAATTCTGCGTTCCAGTTCATCCCAAGGATGTTCTATCGGATCGAGGTCGGGACTCTGTACTGGCCACTGCAATGTTCCAATGTTATTATCTTCAAACCATGCGTTCACAATTCTTTCTTTGTGACATGGAGCGTTATCATATTGGAAGGTGTAAGGGCCGGTACCATAAAATTGCCACAGTGTAAGACACACAGAATTGTTCAGAACATCAATGTAGGACTCAGCATTCATGGATTCATGCACTGCGACCAGTAGACCTAGTCCATACCACGAGAAATACCCACAGACCATGATACCACCACCTCTAAACTTCACTGTTGGGACAACACACTCAGATAATAGGCGTTCTCCAGGCATCCTCCATACCCAAACACGTCCATCAGACTGGAAGAGGTGTAGCGTGACTCGACGCTCCACAGGACTGATTTCCATTGATCTACAGGTTCGGTGTGCCTTGCCTCATGCCAATCGACGTTGTGCATTTGTTTTTGTTATCAACGGCTTGTGGGCTGCAGCTCTTCCGTGAAAATTCATGGCATGCAGCTCTCGATGTATTGTGGAAACACTTATAGGATTGCTTGTGACTGCTCTCATCTTCAAACACAGATTGTCTAGGGTCTGACGGTAAGATGAGGTAACCAGCCTTCTCAGAGCACGTTGGTTCCTGTCAGTCAGTATTTTACGCCTATTTGGTCGTTTCTTAGTCACCTGTGGACTTCCATTTCTTCAGCACGTTGTCAACTGTCGACATTGGAATGTTTAATTGTTGCGTAAGAGCACGTACAGACATTTTCTCCAATGACATTCAACTCTCCTTCTGCTCTGAAACTCTGTTAACTCTTTCCGTGTACTCAACACTCGAAATGACTTCCGAGCGAACTGTCGATTACCTTTATAAGCCAAACTATCAATCAGAGGTGTGTCCCATGACTTTTAGTAGGATAGTGTAATTATGTTAGTGAAAGTACTACTCCAACCCCTTCTAGAAAATACATATCACACGTCATCAAACAAACAAAACAACAATGAAACAATCTTACATAATTTTTTTTTATTAATTCTTACCTTAGATCTAATTTGAAATGAATTAAGCAATATTGATAATAACTGTAATTTACTTAGTTCACACCATGACAGTTGTTGACAGCTGATGATATAAGTAGTGCCTCGACTACTAGCATGTTTGCTGAACTAAAAAGTACTAGTATTAGATGAAAGGCCTTGTCGGCACTGGATATGACAAATATAGTATAGTTGACATATTATTACGTATTCTTCTCTGCTTTCACTCATAAATTCTTAAGCTATTCTCTTATCAAAACTATGTACTGAAATATTACTACAAATTATAAAGTTTATATTGAAATTACGCATATTATTAAACTCAAAAGTGACTACATTCAGTAATAATGAATTGATAATTTTCATAAAATTCGGTTAAAAGTTGTTGAATAGTTTAATTCATATAAACCTACCTGTTCGGTACAGTGTAATTGTTAATACGTTCAACGATTTAAAGTTATTTATATAAATATGTTTACATGATGAGAACAAGTATACTTTCACTAATAACTTATTAATATATACGTGTATAGACAATTCTTGTAACTGTACATAACTTCTGCTATGTAAATCTATTTTATGTTATTACTTTAAGCTTAAATACTTACATATATGTTTCCATACTTAAGTGTTTGCCCTCCCTTAGTAGTTCACTGGAGGGGGGGGGGGGCGTCAGCGTTAAGTCTGCGGACCAACAACGCTAAAATTCGGGTTTCGATGCCCATGATGAGCACAACACAGATAACCCTTGTTAGCTTTGTGCTTAACAACAAACAAACAAAATTATGTTTTTTTTTCTTTCTGTATTTGCAAATAATTTCATGCATGCACGTAAACGTGTTTACGCATTAAACACTAACCTTCTCACACGGAACATTACATGGAAAATATTTCAATTTGAACAACAACCAAAAACTTTAAAATCTTAACTATTTTCAAAAGGTTATGATCTAAATGATTGATCATGATGTAGGTATGAGTTTGTTAACTTGTATCTCCATTGTCTGAACACTGGAAGGACTTTATGTTTAAGTCAATGATGTTGTTTGTTGTTATTTTTTTGATTATCACAACGTTAACACTTTGGTATGTTAACGGCAATTACTTGATTTATAATAGAGAGGTTCAAGTTTTTCTGTCACTTGTGTTATATGCATATATTTATGCAGGTATGTTTACTTATATATATGTGTGTGTGTGTAAAACTGAAAATAATTCACTTTTGATCAAGTTAATTATATGAGCAGCATAAAACGGAATATGTAGAAAGGTCATTGATAAATACTTATAATTTCTCGTCTATTTGGTAAACAATGGGCTATAAGAATGGTCATTTTAACGTTGGTTTAGTACTTGTCAATTTATTATTGGTTTATGAGAGAAAATATTACAAACAAATGATGCCTTTTATATTTTAAAAGTTTGCTTGCTTATCATAGTTGTTTTCAGTCCATTTTAATTGAAGTTTTAATGGGAAAATTTTAAGACTTAATGAGGTTAAAATGTATTTACCCATACCATATTCAACCGAGAAGGAAGAAAGTAATAATTTTTACCTTTATCCCTAGATGGCGCTCATATCATTTTGGACTTAAATGATTGTGTGAAGAACTTACGTAAATAATAAAAACCAACTGCTGTCGATTGAATTTTTATACAAAAACGTATTAGAGAAAAACAGAATGTTAACATAGTCTTTATAATTATCCTATGTTTCTTCCGCCAGACTTTCTAAATAGAAGAGCGGGATTGATTCTTGTGTTCTTATTGGACATACGTTATTCTACTCCACGATTTGAAAACAACACGCAATCATATAGTTCCAAATATCCCTTATTAGTTGTTACGAGTCCCCAGAGAAAATCAAAAGTAGAAAATTAAAACTGGGTGGAGCGTGTGTGGGTTTGGCGGTCGAATTCAAAAGAATGACGTTGTACAGAACGTGGAAATGCTAAGTACATATAACAAAGCTCTTCATGTTTTCCAGTTTTGTAAAGTGTCAGTTGAGACACGTGTCGCAACGGATGATATTCTAGCACATATAGCTCCCGTTTGGAGTGTGTATACGTGTATAGATTGTGATATGTCACGGTTTCCGGACATGAAGTCCAATAACAAAATATGTATATATATAATTACTAACAGATCAACTGTAATATTTAATTATTCAGTTTTCTATTGAAAGTTATGCTTACAATATCTCAAAAATTATTATCCACATAGCTACTCTGTATTGTACAACGTTGTTAAAGCAAATCTCTTGAACTGGCTCATCCAACATAACGTATTCTTGAAACAGATGTGCAGATCCAGATTTACTTGAACTACGTCACACATGTGTAACAAGAATTTTGACAGCTAAAGCGGGCAACATGATATCAAACGCCTCATCGTGTTAGAATTCTCTGTACAAGAAAAAGATTAATGGCATATAATTTAATGATGTCATTAAAATAACTAATTTGCTTTCAGTACAATCATGGAAATAAATATGCAACATAGTTATCGAAATATATTCTTACTTTGATAGAAATGTAAAAATAGAAATTTATCATGATGCTTTCATGAACAAGATTTCAAGCTTAACATGGTCTAAACATAATTACATAGCTTACCGCAGTTCTCAAAATCCAATATAAGTTAATATTGGCCTAAAAACATATATATAACGTAAAACACACGGCATTAAAGTCGTATTAAATATAGTCTTAAAACAAATAGACACCCAGCCAACACTGTGTTAAAAATAGATATGTAATTTGATAAACTAAATTTTTTGTTTGATATTGACCTAAAAGTTGGTTTTTCGATTAATATCAAAATATCTATCGAGAAAACTTTTCTTTCCACAACTTACTTGATTTACAAAATGTTTCCATTTTAGGCCTATGTAACTATACAAATGTGCATCCTGTAGTAAAGACACAATCACCATGATAAACTGAAGGAGGTTTAATAAAACAGTAAGTTTTTTGCATGGCTAGAAAGAGACGATTTGTACATATTATATATATTAATTTCACCCCGGTAGCACGTCTGGGGGCTTATAACGCTAAAAGTCAGGTTTCGATACCTGTGTAGCTTTTACTTAACCAAACCAATATATCTATTTGCTAGTTTGGGTGTTCAAATATATTAATTATGCTAATTACCAACATATTTATATATCAGTTGTAAACATGGACGACTTATGCCATATCTGCATGAGAGAATAATCAACTATGTGCCGTGAGAAGTAAATACATAGTATTATAGTGAGCACCAAAAATACAGTTGTCATGAAGTGTGCCGTGCAAGGTGAAGACATGCTGTTACTGTATGGACCAAAAACATTGTTGTTGTAAAATATGTTGTGCAAGGTGAAGACATGTTGTTACAGTGTGGACCCAAAACATGGTTGTTATGAAGTGTGCCGTGGAAGGTAGAGACATGTTGTTACAGGTAGACCAAACATGGTTGTTATGAGGTGTATCGTGCAAGGTGAAGACATGTTGTTACACTGTGGACCAAAAGATTGTTGTTGTAAAATATGTTGTGCAAGGTGAAGACATGTTGTTACAGTGTAGACCAAAAATATGGTTGTTATGAAGTGTACCGTGCCGTGCAAGGTGGAAACATGTTGTTACGGGTAGACCGAAAACATGGTTGTTATGAGGTGTGCCGTGCAAGGTGAAGACATGCTGCTACTATGTGGACCAAAAACACGGTTGTTATGAAGTGTATTGTACTAAGTAAAGACATGCTACTGCAGCAACAAACACATTTATCATTCATAAAATGTCTCGTGCAAAGTGAAGAAATTTTTCAGGAAGACTAAACCATGGTTTCTATAAGTGTTCTATCAACATGAGGATATTCCATGAAGATGAAAGACAGGCCAGATCTTACAAAAAAACCTCATTAAACAAAGCACAATTTTTTATAACAGTGAACTTAAGGCTACTTAATGCTGTCTGGAAATGAGTTTTAATCAAAGTATAGCTCATATGCTTTGTCATCGTCATCCAAAAATGCTAAAATCAATGTGCATTACCTCCAGTTTTCTTTGTAGGAATAACTGTTTTTTAAAGTGATTGTACTATTAGAATAAAACTATACGTATTACACACTTCTTTTCATTCAAAGAGTAGAACTTATCCACCACAGCGACACCTATGTTTGAATGATATATATTGTAGAACTGGTAAGAGGTAAAATACTAACATGTTTCTATAGTAGTTTGGATACACATTTTTGCTTAATATGGGGTATTCACTAAGCATAATACTCAACAAAAATTAAATGTTTAAAATTGGGAAATGAGACAAAAATAAATAGTACAATGTTTCAGAAAATTAAGTAGTTTCCAACATCGGGTTCAATATACAAACCAAGACCCCCTAGTGGGAAGAGTAAAGAATAACATAACCAATTACTAAGGTAGGACCATTTTAAAACAGGTAAAATGGAGAGCTTGAGTGTGTATTGATGGAAGGTTTAGTACTTTTATCAGAAGGGCTTCTTTAATTTTCCTGTTACAAGTACCATTTTCCTGAACGAGCATATATGATACATGAAATCTTAGGGCAAGAATTTCATTTCTTTGCAGTGAGGTGAGCAAGTTAATGATTATTTTCAGAACAATGGGTGCTAGAATTCCTGCCCGTTTTTCCCATATATCAGCTTGAACAGTTTGAGCATTTAACTTAATACATAGCGGTCACAAAAATAATTAGATATGTAAAAAGAGGAGTACTATTTTATTGAATAGGTTATTGTGATAGATAGATAAATAAAATAGTACTCCTCTTTTTACACGAATATGTTATTGTGATAGATAGATAAATAAAATAGCACTTCTCTTTTTACACGAATAGGGTATTGTGAAATGTTATATCCAGAGTAGGTTTATTTTTAGCATTGAGAATTCTACTCCGACTCCTTTGTAAACATTTACGCAGTATAAAGTATATCGTTTCTGACTGTTGAAGATGGCAACGACTTTTTTTTACCTTTTAACAATGTGTGTGTGTGTATGTGAGTCAATTTCTAAGAATATATGTATATATGTCTTCTCAACTTAAGCCAAGTGTCACAGAGAGATATATAATATTATCAGTCAGTCTGATAATAAATGTTTTGTATTCACGATTCAAAAAAGTAAAAATAAAATCTTGATAATGTCATGTCCTAGATGAATGGTTGAAGGTAAGGCATTTGCTGAAATTAACCACAGAGTTCAGCCTCTAGAATCTTGGTGTTTGTCCTCAAACACGCGAGAGTACTTCTACAAACTAGTCAATCACTCAAACTTCAGTTTATTTCTTGTAAATTGTAAAACCTCGTAGGTGTCTAAGCAAACTGACCTTGATCAAACACCGGTTTATAAATATAACATGTTCTTGAAAAAAATGGCAGAACGCGTGCACACAGCATTCCAAAACCTGTTGGTCTGATTCTACGTAGTTTCCAGCTCCAGATTGGCCCACGAAACTTAGATAGAAAACACTACAAAGAACATCAGAGTTTCTACACTCTTTAGATAGAAATGCTTTATAGCATAATGATGGTTATTTTCCAAAGTACAATGTGTTGTAGTAACATAGGGTGGTGAAAGTGCTATATTACGGAGTTTATGTTCGTGTGCATGAAGAAGAGAAATCCTCTTTATATATTACTTTCATCATGATAAGTTATTCATTAACATTCAACTCTCCACTATCCTGTTTCGTATTGTAATTTAAGATTATTTACCTCCCCTTGCTACGCTGTAATATTATGTACTCCACTACCCTCTTGTTACATTCTAACATTATATACTTCAC
>NW_013667514.1:44910-51326 GCF_000517525.1 Limulus polyphemus
GGAGAGTTTTTCGAAAATTCAGATTATGTAACAATATAAAGTTACACTAGCGTTTACGTACACACATATATTGTTGATTCATACACTCGAGAATCTTATACAACTTTAAAGAATTAGGCGGGAGTTTCGCAATACATATTTAACAGTATACATTATGTACATTTCTAAATATAAATTTAATTTAAACAAACATCGGTATTAAAATAAATGTATAATAATAAATAGTATACCCCATATTCCAATACCCTTTGTGATATTATAATATTACGTGCTGTAATACACCTGTACAGTGAGCTTTAGAGGGTACAGTTATCACTTCTACTTGAAGTACAATGTTTTTCTTAGCCCACTCAACACTTCACTATAAGCAACTGTACTTGCCACAATGTGTACCACTATTTGTTAATTGACAAGGTATTTTATTACACTACATACAACATACTTATGAATAATTTTATTAATTGTACCATTACAAAGACATGGTACATCTGAGTTATAAACTTATGACACAGCATGTCTGTAAATTGACTCATGAATATTTAAGAAACTAGTATGCGAGTTCAGACACTTGCGTCTAAAAGGTTTTGTTTATTGAATTTCGTACAAAACTACTACTCGAGGGCTATCTGCGCTAGCCGTCCCTAATTTCGATGTGATAGGCTAGAGGGAAGACGGCTATTCAACACTACCCACCGCCAAATCCTGGGCTACTCTTTACCAAAGAATAGTGAAATTGATCGTCACATTATAAAGCTCCCATGACTGAAAAGGCGAGTTAAGTGCCTTGATGACCAGGCTATGACAGGACTATCTTAAAGGAAATATGTCTCTTATGTGACACAACAGTGCCTTTGATAAACGTATCCTTTTCTCCATACATTTGTATAGGTCTATCTTTGTGTATGTATCTGCTTACTTCTCTATCTGTTTGTATATCTTTTTATTTCCATTTTTATCTTACTGTTTGTGTGTGTGTGTGTGTACGTCTGTTTGTTTGTCTTTCATTTGAGATTGGGTGTACATTTCAAACACTGATCGTTTGCATATAAGATACATCACGTGTGCCATTTCTACTGATTAGTTTGACGTTTCTAATGTGTAACGTTAGATATTACTATTTCTCATATCCGTGTTTATAATACCAATATACCAATTATTTTTGCTCCTATCATTAAATTTACCTCAGAAAATTGAGTGTGAGGTTAGTTTTCACAACCAGGTGCCAGGAAGAAATTTATATCACAGTGAGATCTAATCCTGTTTAGCCTAGAGCAAACTAGCACAGATAGCTTTCCTTGTACTCACCTAGAAAACAAAAATAATGAAAATAAATTAGATAATTATAAATGAAAAAAAAGCAGTTAGTTTTGTGACTGGAACATGACATTTGGAATAACAAATTATGAATGATTTTAGCGACCTGGATTTTTATTTCTTTTAATATTTGTTTATATTATAGAATGAAATTGCGTCTCAGAAAATGATTTCAATCAATATCTAAGCTTTGTTACGCATATAATATGATTAAAGTTCTAGAAACAAGTTATTCTAAAATCCGTATTTTATTTTCATTTGAGAAAACTAACTAGAGAGCGAAAACCCCGCCCCACATGATCTATGAAGGCCATTGTTGGACAATACACAAAAAATGCTTAACTCCAATTGGTCCATATTTTATGAGGTTAGCTTTTGTTAGCATATTTATTTACGGTAATCTAGACCTGGGATGTTCAACGAGCGGGCAGTATCCAGCCCGAGAGGAACTTTCAAACGGCCCGTTAACTATGAAGGAAATATGTAAAAGTAAATAAATATATATATAATGAAGCCAAAGATACAACTTATTTTTAACGCCTTTGAATTTGAGGTTCCGATGATTACTTAATGTTTGTTATTTCTCTGGCTTATAATACCAATAAAACAAAAACAAAAGCTTGGTACATTTTTTTCATCAATAATTAGTTTCTGATCCCCGAGACAACACTCTAAATATCACGTGACTCGCCATTAGTACATTAGCGTAATTTGGATCTTCTATCTGTTGTGATCGTTGTCTAAAAGGTTGTTTTATTTTTAATTTATCTTCATTAAATTTGACGAAGTTCCTTCTAAAAAAAGATACTTCCATACTAAGGAAAGGCGGTTTCCGTAAGCTCTTGATTTTTAATGATTTAGAATGTGAAACGTTATTACAGTATCAAATCCCTAATCTATATTTCCATAGTTGTGGTCCTCCGATGGGACAGCGGTAAGTCTTCGGATTTACAATGCTAAAATCAGGGGTTCGATTCCCCTCCGTAAACACAGCAGATAGCCCGATGTGGCTTTACTATAAGAAAACGTACGTACACATCCGTAGTTGTTCGTGAAACATCGCGTACGAAAAAAATTACTCTTAAGAAGATGTTCTTTTTTCATCGTCCGAGAACTATCCAACTTACAGTTGTACATGTAACATTCTGTACTGGATTTTCACCAGGGTCACTATGTGTTCGGCAAATTTTTTTAACTTAACAAAGCTAACGCAATGAATTTTCAGTTGTTAAATGTTTTGAACGCAGTTTTCCAACAGTGTTTAGAATGTTCATGCTACTTTTACGTCATTTTAAGTTATTCCACTTGTACATGAACCAGACATATCTTGGTACGAAAGCTAGGTTCAACACCTGGCTGCGAATTTGATCTTACAGCTACTATCCTGGAGTACCACGTGTTTCCATTACAAGATGTGGTAATATAAAGTTTTTTCAATATATGTTGTCCAGCCAGGTGTGTTTTTGAGCCTATATATACTTTCTCGTACGTTTGTTGCTGTAAATAGGATTGTCTTATCCACCACGTGTACTTCTTGTTTTTGTTTATACATCAACCTATGGGGAAGTAAAAGGGGTGGTTTTAAACTTGTATCAGTAGAGAAGTTTCGTACAAAGCACAGTCTCCAGGATGTACTGTTCTATACTAGGTAGTTTTATAAAATCATTCTATTATACAAACTCTTTGATAAAATACGCATTGTGTATAATTCATTTTGGTTAGCCCCCAGTAGCACAGCGGTATGTCTGCAGACTTACAACGCTAGAAACCGTGTTTCGATACCCTTGGTGTGCAGAGCACAGATAGCCCATTGTGTAGCTTTGTACTTAACTTAGATACGTTAAAGTGTGATCAACAGATTAATCTTATAGCGAGTCTTTACCAACATTTTCTAGATTGTAAACCTATCTTAGTCACTTTTTTTAAAAGTGTTACTTTAAATTAATACAAGTTTAATCCATCTAACGTAATGAATCCTGACATTTTTATATAACATAATTTTGAAATTTAAAACCTTCATGCTGTTTTTATAATTAGATAGGAAATGATTTTTTTAATAATGTTGCCACCACTCAAAAATATATATATACATTTTTTTATTTCAAGAAATCGGTAACTATAGGTTTACAATACACAGTTCAATATTGAATGTAGATCAAATAAGAATTAACAATTATCCTATGAAGAGCACAAATAAAAAGTACTTACGCTTTAAATCTACTTAAGATTTCTTTTTTTGTTTTAAAGAAGTATTTCCGAAAGTGTGTTTTGTCACATTTTTGCCCATGCTGTTCATGAATACACGGAATCCACTATTAGCACAAAACAGGCTTCAGATGAATTTGTGCTCCGCATGAGGTTTTGTATTTAAACAAGAAATACAGAGGAGCCGATCTTCCAGACAACTTCAGCTATATAATTGTCGTTTGGGTGTTTCACAGAATGTCAAAAACCTTGTAAGTGGTCTTCAAGCTGGCGAACAACCTCTGGAATTTACTGGCACTCTAAATACCCTCTGGCGACTTACAGATACCCTTTCTTTACTTTTAAAGTAAACCTAATTAAACTAATGACCAAGTCGAGATTTTTCACAATATAAAAAAATAAATTAATAGGATATTGTAGCCTAACGCCTGGTGATCCCAAAAATTGTTGTTGGAATTGCCAACTTCCCTAGTCAATTTAATTTTTGTAACCACTTCCAAGGTAATCATACAGAACATGAAAAACTAAATACTATAATTTGTTTATGAGACTTAGCTTACCTTTAGCCCCCCAGTGGCACAGCGGGATGTCTGCGGACTTACAACGCTAGAATCCGGGTTTCGATACCCGTGGTGGGCAGAGCACAGATAGCCTATTGTGTAGCTTTGTGCTTAATTACAAACAAAAACTTACTTTAAACCTTTGGGAAAATTTTATTAGATAAAGCAGAAAATGTTTTACAATTATCTCATGACACCTTGTGACTCCAGGACACCAAAAACCAGAAAGAAATTCCTCCTGTATGGATACATTACTAAACTCCTTGGTAAATAATTTTTGACCACTCTTAGTGTAGTTGGTAATCTATTGCTGTAATGCCAACCTCACTTATACTTTCTTATTCTATTCGTTCACATGCTATCCGATCACTTTTCTCTATTTGGATCACTTTGTTAAAGAAATAAGAAAGCTAATACTCTGGGCTTTAGAAATTGCTTATTTGTAATATGAACCACAACAATAATATAATAACATCAATAACAAGATACCAAGTATGTTATTTCAGTTTCAAATACCGTACAGAAAGGGCTAATGTTCAATTCTGAAACATCAGTTTGCTTTCCTTCATTATAGAAATATGTTTAGCCTATCTTTACAAATTGATTGTGATACACTGGAAAAATGTGATTTTCATAGACTAAAATTGAACCACTGTTTCTGCAGATTTATCTATTAACTCACCTACGTACAATACGATCATTAGCCACAGGTCAGCAAAAGCCTGCCATTGATTAAAGGTTTGACCAGTGTCAGAACACATAACAAGTAAGAACAATTATCTACCAACATGGGAATTACGTAATTCAATAAAAATGTGATAAAATAATCTTAATACATATTCATCTGGGAAAACAGAAAATTGATTAGAGATGACCACTCTGAAAAACTATTGCTGTACGATATATATCACAACATAGTATCATAATTTGTTTACGATATCCCTTTTTCTGGCATCAACTATTTCCAGAGAATCGTTTTTCTTGTTTTCCACCAACACATCGCATCCTATACTATAAACGTTTCAACGATACGCTTCTGTTTGCATACTCTACACATACACATAACAGTCCATATTGTAATTAAACGTTTTTATCATTATAATATTTAATGAAAAGACCCATTGGTTGAATGCCGTTAAAATTCTCCTGTTAACATGTTTTTTATGTAAAATTATATTAATGTGTTATACTTTATTTCTAAAATATTAGCTGCTGTATACTCACAACGAATGTTCACGTTGAACACTTTACTGTCCACATCTTCAGTTGATTTCCTATCATCAACAACTAAGTGTTAGAGTACACTACAAATCCTTTATATTACATTTTCAAGATGAAAACTCTGGCAGTTGTCGTTAGCAAGGATTAGTAAAGAAAATGTTTTAAATTACAAACAATTAAAAATAGTAAAAAACTTTAAAATGGTGCTTTACCAAACGTTTTCATCAATCTACCATCCTTATTTTCTCACTTGTTTCGAACGTACCCATCATAAATATATTGTTTGTCTTATAAAAAACACTCAATATCACAGAAGTTCTTTTGCTGTCAACATGAATGACTTTCAGAACAAGATCTATCTAGTCGAAAGATAATTTTTACTTTGGGAAACAACCATCGTAAAATAGAAAACTAAACATTTACAAGCGGAATACGTTCGATCTGGGTCTCGTCCTGCCAAGGACAGATAAATTATGTTTTACTTTATTTTGCTTCTTAACCTCATAATTTTTCAAAATTTCGCTACTTTGGCTCTTCATGAAATTATTTATATCTATGAAGCTTCCTAAAAAGGGAAGCGTACTGCGCAACCGCTTAAAATCTTCACATGAATCACGTGCTGTTTATCCACGCCTAGCTGATTATTGATTGGTTCTTGCTGTCCACTTGACCCAACACTGTTGGCTTTTTTTTTTATCAGCCACTGAATAATTCTTTAGTTTATTTCTATTTTATTGTTATTTATATATTTTTGTATATTTTCCAGTTTAGGTTTTTAAGTAACAATGCATTATTATTTTTATAACTAGGAACCTAAGAACGGTGTATTTAGATAATTGTATTCATTGCGCGTTTGATTTTTCCTTTTCGATTTGACTAGGTAGCTTGCTTTAAGCAACGGTTTATGTTAATTACGCCGTTTATTACTAAAATGTTGTTTATGCATGTGACTGGGATGCATTATAAGGTTTTTTAGAAGTTTATTCGGAAAAATTAAGAAATATTTTTACAGTTTTCTACAATATCACAGATAAAATTTCTAAGTTTATTGCTATTAAGAAAGAGACAAGCTTCAATATCCACTTTCAGATACGTATGTAACGTTTTATGTGTATG
>NW_013667514.1:52085-71658 GCF_000517525.1 Limulus polyphemus
TGGATGTATACTTTCAGATACGTATGTAACGTTTTATGTGTATGGATGTATCCTTTCAGATACGTATGTAACGTTTTATGTGTATGGATGTATACTTTTCGTGGATATAAGTTTCATATTTTGGTGAACTATAGAAGAAAAAAAATTGACAAACTACATTTTACTTTTTTTTACTTGCTATTTCTCAATAAGAGTAAATACAAACTGAATTTCATGTTAACTGCGTTTACGAGAAACATCTAACGTAAATAACTGACACGTGCTACAAGACCATGTTTGTCATATAGAGTTTATGACCCTCCCCTTAACAAGAATGCATATATGTTTCACTGGCATCATTGATATGTTCCTAATCCTTGATTTTATCTAACATAGACAAAACAAAAAGTTTTCACTCATGGTCTAAATAGATAGTTATTTCTAACTCGATATTCAAATATGTAAACATTTTCTAAATCTATTTTATTTTACTGGTAAATATTTCTGCCTAATTAATTACTCAGTTACTTAGTCACTGTTCGGATTACTTGGAATGACATTATTTCTCGCCATTGGGATGAAACAGAAAAAAAAAATGTGATGAAAGAGATATACATTACTAACTTATTACAACCTACCGTGACATTAATGAGTGTTTTGAAACATGGACCTTGTCGTTTCTTATCTATGAAATATTCTAATTTCTTATATTGTTTACATTAACCAAATGTCCTCGGATGAAAGTTTAAAAACGTATTTATCTCTATTAAGTATACCTATTGCTAGCAGGCTTAGCTACACTACTACTATTATTTCATCTAGTTAACAATGAGATATTTTAGAAAAAAACACATTAATATACACTTGACTACTAATAAATTATATAGTCAGACATATTTGTTATAACTTCTTATAAATCTGATAGTTTGTAATGCCAAAATTCGGGGTTTGATCCTTGCGGTAGATACAGCGTAAATAACCCATTGTGTAGCTTTGCCCTTAAAAGCAAACGGAAAACCATATTGTGAAACAATGCTACTTAAGTGTTTCCTTTGTAATCACTTGCAAATAAATAGCTTATGATTTAAGTAACAAGGTGTAATTATCTTAAAGGGTCATTTGTTACGTCACGTATTATAACTACTTCCTTTAAATATAAATAATATAATGTAATGACTTGTGTCAGCGTTCAATGAACTAACTTGCGCAGTTAAAAATTCTCAATTTTAATCCACCTTCGTATTTCAAATTCTTTTGGCATCTAGATAAGAATCTTATGCAGAGACCTATAGATAGATGAAATAAAATTACAGTCTAAATAGCGAAAGCAGTTTTTCCGTGACAGTTTTCGTCACTCATAAAAACTTGAATTCATTTAGTCTTTTAAAGACCATATTTATCATTGTCGTTAGAGTTTGTTTGGCTCCAGTCACTAATGTTTCTGCACAGAATAGTTTCAAAAAACCCGTTATTATCTCGGACATACTAGATTCTACAAACATATATATATATATATTAAATTGTATAATAATCTGTTTGTTCTAGCAATATAATTTTGTAAGAACACAGGTCAAGATAATTTGTTTATATTGGTGAGTGTAATTCATGATACTGCAAACTGTAATTTAAATTGGTTGTATACAAGATCCGTATAATTGAAGCACAGTACATAAGATAACTTTAAATACAGCATTATCACTTTTACAATATGTTTTTGATGCACCAATGTATATATATCAGTGTATATATATAGAAAATACAATTAACTTATTGAGGTAAAATAGATACGTATAGAACGACAATGTAGTTCCAAATGAGTAAGTTTTATTGGTTATGTGATTTATTATAAATTTTTAAAATTTCATGTTATCAAATTAACAGAAGTGTGATTATGCTATAAACCAAGGTGATAGTTTTAACCAAGCACAGGTTTACAAAAGTTTGATGCCCCACATTCTTTGATTATTAGGTTGTGTATTACAGTACACGTCACAAAAAATGGTATGCAAGTTTTGTTTTTTTAAATAATGAAAAATTTTTATTTTAAATATTCAATAAGAAAATTGTTGATAAACTTCCAAATGCATAGTGACATGTTAATTTACCAAATGCATAGTGACATGTTAATTTATTTAATTCCTAAGTTTTCAATGCTTATTTTTAAGTTATTTAATAGTAACTAGAAGGAACACAATGCTGAGATTGATAAACGTAAGTTTCTTGGTTACAGTAGTTATAATACTAGTAAACATTTTTTTCAATTGTTTAATCTACACATCCATTCCGATGAATTGTTAGTTCATAATTAATCATACAAATTAATCATGTTAAAGCTACAAATACTTATTACAGAACTTAAGCAATATTTACAGAACCACTTGGTATTTTGTGTACGAATAAAGATTAAGTGTTGACGACACTTTTGATGAAAATTAGGTCAGTGTTCAAAGATTACAACATATCGTTTATGAATCCAAACAACAAATTGATGAGTTATGAACATTAAAAATCCCAAAACTGTTGTATGGGACAGATTTTGATGGGTTATTAACACGTGAAACCCTAGAGTATATTCTAATAAATGGACATGATATACTGTATATACAACAAATTGATGAGTTATGAACATTAAAAATCCCAAAACTGTTGTATGGGACAGATTTTGATGGGTTATTAACACGTGAAACCCTAGAGTATATTCTAATAAATGGACATGATATACTGTATAAACTTTTCACTGATGATGAAAGAATGATTGAATTATGGACACGTTCTGGTAAGTGGACAATATTGTTTCTTACAGTGTGTTATACACAGTGAGTTAAGCACAAAGCTACACAATGGGCTACCTGTGCTCTGCCCACCACGGGTATCGAAACTCCGTTTTTAGCGTTGTAATTCCGCAGACATACCGCTCTGTCACTGGTAAACCCACTTGTTAAAGTATATATTGGACATTTTTAATACGTCTCTTACCGATCATTGAAACTTTCCTAGTCTTTTATGGTCATACTTAACGGTCAATTGTGGTAGATTGGTTGTTATAGTGGTTTTAAAATATTACTTACTGGTCATTATTCAGATATAATTATGTTTACACGAGACGGACGACTCGTGCATTAAGGTAATAGATAGATGTGTATGTATAGTTCAAAGTTAATACGTTTCAATATTCAACATGTCCCAACTGGACTGCTTTATCAATAGAAAAGGAGGTTGATATAACTAGTGTTGGTGAAGGGAAGAAAACCTATAAACATGTGTTAGGTGCTCAGCTGATTATTTGTACTTTATCTACCTATTCAGTTATCTCTGTAACTTATTTCTACCTTTTGCTTTGATATTTGTGATTCTCTCTATCTCTCTCTTGCCTTTAAAATCGTTGTCTCTCTTTACTTGTTTTATCTGTCGTTTGGGAATTTTTTATCTTTCAGAATATTGTGAATAATTATGATCAAACATAACTTTTCAACTTCGAAGGCTTCAGAACTTTATTTATGTTAACAAAATCATACGGACCAAAATAACGATAAATAGACTGATAAATAAATAAATGGAGTTATGGAAAACATATAGGTAAGATTAGATAGATATAAATGTTTTCCACGGAATAGAATGTAAGGATTAAATTAGTCTAGCCTATTCTAGAACACTCCTTGTTATAACATGAACGTTATTATGTTAGGAAGAGAACAGAATTTCTTACTGATATAGTAAACTTACTTATATTGAAGTTTTCGAGAAACTATCCATTCAAACTCCTTATGTAACTCATTAGTTCGTCTTTAAATTAGCCCTTTTATAATCCTCGATCATGGCCGCCTCTCTGATGACGTTCAGTTTCAATCTCAACCGTCCTGGTGTCGTAAAAACAGTAAGAACTCTGGCAGTCCACCCCTTTAACCCTTTGTTCCCGTAGCCGCGCCCGTGTGGAGCCTCCATTTGTACATAGAGAATATATACATTTCTGTACAACTAGTTTGGGTTAGTTAACGTAGGATACCTGCCAGCCTTCGCACCATCTGCTTCAATGGGATAGTCAGGTAGGAAAACTTTTTCTGTTTAAAGAATCTGGTTAAATGTTGTTGTTGGTTTTCCTAACTTGTTCTTTCACATCGCCGTTTTATAACTAGTGTTAAACCCATTTACCTACTTCTTTGAATCATCAGAATACCATAGAATATTTAAACAGACCTAACACTATTATAGGTGTAAAATATACCTACTCTTTCAATCATCAGAATACCATAGAATATTTAAACAGACCTAACACTATTATAGGTGTAAAATATACCTACTCTTTCAATCATCAGAATACCATAGAATATTTAAACAGACCTAACACTATTTTAGATGTAAAATATACCTACTTCTTTTTGTCATATATATATATATATGAGGTAAATCCTTTTTTTTTCTGCAAAACATATTTTCATTTTTGTATATTTTGCTAAGACTGAATCTGATATAAAAATTAAATATGCACGTGTACTGTTTCAAGCTTTGAGTCTTCCTGCCGTTAATTTTATTAATTGTACATAACAATCTATACGACGGAAGTAAAGACTTCATCAGACTATTCAAACTAACCAAAAAAATATCGGTTCTCCAAAGACTTTAAAGGAAGATATACGCCGACGAAAAAAAAAAAAAAGCCCATAAAGAGGTCTGGTTGCAGCACACGAGGTGGCGTCTGTATTTAATGGAGAATCGAATGGTTTAGTACGGTAGTAAACTGTCTGGCTGTCTGGGACTTGAGATACTCCTGTTCTCTCTCTCACTTTAATGTTTATGTATATACACACTCTTGTCTCTCCGTGCAACCTTGACCTTCAGGGCATTGAGTGTAGGCTCTTCCCTCCTCCTTTCATCTTTCACAAGACTCTCCCATATTTCTGCATGAGTACGCGTACAATTTATCGTGTGTTATAAGAACGACAAAGTTGACTACGTATGGTAAGCGTTCAACGTGAAGATGCTTCGTTTTCCAGGGGGGGGTATGGGTGACGGGTAATGCAAATATGCCGCTTTACAGCTGTGAGCTTTGAAATATTTTTATGTATTTATTTGTTTCAGTTCTGTTTTTTTTCTGTATATCAAATTATCACTGGTATACCTTAACTTCGTATTTCATATATATATACTTTTTCCAATCTTGTACTTGTATTTATATTTCTACTCCAGATCACGAACAAATAATTCAATTTGATAATTGGGTGGTAGAATTTATACAAGTTAATTTCTGGTGAATATAAATTGAGTATTTGTTACCTTATACTAAATAGAAATCCTAATATGGTATTTCTTGCTCTTGTTGGTTTAAATATATCTATCTAGAGTTTTAACCCATTTCTTAACCGAAATGAGACGATTGCGGTGTATTAATCTCGAACACCAGCTTCTTTAAAACTAAGTAAAGTGTGTTCAGAAACTTTGATAAAATACAAACATACCCATTATAGTAATATTAGACTTGAAAAGAACAGGAAAAAGGGGAAAAAATTGATGTAAGAGCTTAAGATTTGATTTCACGTAATCACATGTATTCAGGTGTCAACTGAACTTGATGGCGCCAAAGAATTCTAAGTGGACAAATTTGAATCTGTACCCTATTATTTCAAACTAGCTTATGAACGACTTGCTTGTTCTCTGGAAGACACGAACATTATTTCCTTTTCCCATAAACCCATTTTCTATGTATAGGTTCCTTTATGTGTTCGTGAAATGCCCATTTTTAATTGTCTCTCTCTCCTTTTTTTTATGCTGTTATAGTTCAACAAGGATTGTTTTGTTCAGACAGCTCACAGCTGTTGTCGGATTGATCGTTTGAATTTTGCTTGGAAGCTCGTGTCTGAGAATCACCGTTCTCAGCTTCAGAATTTTGTTTGTTTGTTTGTTTTTTCTGCTAGTAGCAACGCTGTCGAATAAACGCACGTTAATAGGCTAAAGGAGAAGGAGATAAGTCCATCTGCTTTAAGATGGTTTCTCTCAAGTTTATAACGAAGAATTAACTGTACTGAGAAAAAGAAGAACCTAACAATAGATGATCTTTATCAGGGAAGAAACCCAACAATCTGGGAAAGACCCGTATATTACATTTTTGCACTTTAATTAATAGTGTCGTTTGGCCAAAGTAGGATGCAATATTTATCAGCCATATGATAACCAATCATACTAGCCTTATTGATTTTAAGTATTTTCTAACTATCTATCTAAATACAGAAATAAATAAAACCCGTAACCTATCTTTCGGTACTTCGTCTTGTTAATGTCCTGAATTTATTATTTTCTTGAAGTGTTATGTTAAATTGAGGAACTTTGAAAACGAAACAAAATATGAGCAAAAATAGTTTTAAGTGTATAAAGAATAGTAGGAAGTACACGAAGGTTCATCAATACACAGAAACACCAAGTATGGATGTAAAATATTACATGTAATATGATGGATGTTTCTTAAAGGCAAAACTAATGATTAATATTCTCTTTAGTTCCATAAATTCATCAGATCTACCACTAATAAATATTTCTAAAAATATGAAATGTACTTTCGTGATGTGAAAATGAGAAAAAACTTCTTGCGTAAATATAATTTCAGGTTGCATACAATTTATGAGAGTTGATTGTGGTACAGGTGTATATCTGAATAAATTCTGTCACTCCGACCCCTGAAATACTAAATGGCTGAACTCTGCTTGAAAATAAATAATGTACATTTATATAGGAAAGTATGATAAGCCGAAGAGTTATGGGAAATATTTTATTTATTCATATATTTTTAGCCGCGGCATAGCGGCTCATAGAACGGCTCTGAGTTGTTTATGTTTTTGTCTTTTCAAGTACAAACTTTTAGTTCGTAACTCCGTCATCTCTTGAGCGATTTGAGATCTAATTACAGTTTTGGACTCGTGAAATCCAACCCTTTCGATTGATATATTTGATCCCACCAAGGTGGTTTCATAGATTAATTTACTCTAATCCTGCCTAAAATAATTTTCATTTGATGGTAGGCTGGTAAAGATCCTGATGAATAATAAAATTGAATCAGGTATACGCGAGCCCCACGATCGGTACTACTGGCGCACAAAAATATAGCTAATAAAAAGGAATAAAAAAAGATTTCGTAGATTGATTTACTCTAATCCTGCCTAAAATAATTTCAAGTGCCGCGGCTATTGAGGATTCCCTCTTTATTAATATTATAGTTGCATATTCATCCTTTATAAACATATAAGTCTTGAGAACAATTTGGTTTGCTTATAATGAAAATAACTGAAATTTCGCCAGATTTTATCGATAAAAGCCTGGGTATCATCTGGAGAAAGTTGACAAATTGAAATCAGCCAAGAACAGGAAGGTAAATTCAAGCAAAAAATAAATTAAGCACTTTATTAAATTGTTCTTTTTAATCTCACACACTTGTTAAGAAAATTAATCGTTTAGAGAACATAGTTATAATATTAGTCAGGAAAAATAATAAATTAATTTAAATATAAGTACTGTATTTATATAAAACGTTAAAAATAAATCTCGCTACATACATTAGATTTCTCTACGTAAACGTCTGGTATTCTCGACATGGAAAACCTTTAAAATTTAAACACTGAAAAAATAGTTCTTTCTAAACTGTGGTTGAATTCTAGAAAAATTAATTTTCTGGTGGCTGATTAATTATCTAAATTTCTAAAAAATAAATCAATTCCACATTGATTTAGCCTCATTAGCCTTAAAAATTACCTTACCTTGAGCCATTCAAACTGTCACCAATTTCTCTTTTCATACAATTTGCGTTTCATTCTTACCTCAATACTTCTCAGTCAATTTGTTATTCTCTTGGGAAGAATATTTGTTAGAAATTCATGCCACAAATACTAACTATTGAAGTCTAGACTTCTTCTTTAACAGCACTTCTAGACTTTTTTCTTTAACAGTACTTCTAAACTTCTTCTTTAACAGTACTTCTAGACTTCTTCTTTAACAGTACTTCTAGACTTCTTCTTTAACAGTACTTCTAGACTTCTTCTTTAACAGCACTTCTAGACTTTTTCTTTAACAGTACTTCACAATTAGTTAGTTATAACCTTTAGAAGTATCTTCTTTCTCAGTTTTCTAGTGGGAGAACTCTTATGACAAAGTCATGCCACAATTATTAACTGTTTAAGGTCTAGATCTGTATAACAATGTTTCCCAATTAGTTAGGTATAATATTTGAAAGTGTCTTCTTTCTCAGTTTTCTAGTTTTTACCTATTAACTTTTGAAGGCCTAGACTTCTTTAACAACACTTCTCAATTAGTTAGTTGTACACTTGGGAAAATTCTTCTTTCTCAGTTTTATAGTGGAATAACACATATGGCAAAGTCATGCCACAGCTATTAACTGTTGAAGGTCTAGATGTATTTAACAATACGTCCCAGTTAATTAGTTATACCCTTGGAAAGAAACTTCTTTCTCAGTTTTCTAGAGGAATAACTCTTATGGCAAAGTCATGCCACAACTATTAACTGTTGATGGTCTAGATGTATTTAACAATACTTCCCACTTAATTAGTTATTCTCTAGAGAAGAATCTTCTTTCTTAGTTTTCTAGTGGAAGAACTCTTATGAAAAAGTCATGCCACAACTATTAACTGTTGATGGTCTAGATGTATTTAACAATACTCCCCATTTAATTAGTTATTCTCTAGAGAAGAATCTTCTTTCTTAGTTTTCTAGTGGAAGAACTCTTATGAAAAAGTCATGCCACAACTATTAACTGTTGATGGTCTAGATGTGTTTAACAATACTTCCCACGTAATTAGTTATTCTCTAGAGAAGAATCTTCTTTCTTAGTTTTCTAGTGGAAGAACTCTTATGAAAAAGTCATGCCACAATTATTAACTGTTGACATCTATACTTCTCTAACTTGTTCACAGGAGTTTCTGTTATTATAAACAGCGGACACCCTTTAATTTTTTAAATACATATTTTGGTAAAATCCAATTTTTTTTTTGGAAAATGTTAACTTCTATATCAAAACTATTGTATATTTACAATACAACTATGTATAAGTTGTATTGTACGTTTTATAAGTCTAATAAGAAATGAACGTTTCATTTTTATGAAGTTGCAAGAACTTAATTGCTAGTTTATGTGTGTACGATTGTGAAAGTGTATGCTTCTCAGGGTTTTGTTTATGATCTATTTGAAAATACAAAGTTATTGGTGTCACAAATATACGCTTGATATTTTAAACATATTACGATTACACCAGAACGCGTATATTCTTTTGCGAAAAAAGGGGTCGTTGTCGACTTTATGTGTACCATCTGCGGTAAAAACCCAGACCACATGGTAAACTGGCATGGGAACTAATATATTCAAACTCAGACCACATGGTAAACTGGCATGGGAACTAATATATTCAATACTATATTAAAACTTAAGTGAATAAATTGATGGTTCAAGAAAACAGAGCTGATGCAAAACATGCCTATCAAATAATAAAACGAGGCAACCAAATGTAACAAAACAAACTAGAATATGAAACATATCTTCACTCACTGTCGAAATGCAGAAGTAATAAGATTAATGGTTAGTTGTATATGCGTGTGTATATGTATCTTTGTATGTATGTGTGTATATAAGAACAGATATGTGTGTTTAAGCCCACAAAGTGTCATAGCTAAATCTACTACTCACCGTCTTCATTTAGACGTGAGAAGATACTTAACCATAATGAAACAATATTTCATTAACATTGACTCCTGCAACCAGACCTCTTCTGAAATTGACAAGAGCTACTATCGACTTTATAGAAAAATGCGATAATTTCCCAGGGTTTTAGGAGCCAATCGGAGGATGATTTCACCTAGAGCTGTAATAAAACTATTTCCTGAAGAACTGTATGTAAGCCATATGTAGGCGGTTTCATTTAAAACTCTATTGCGGTTAACCATAGCAACATACAAGATGAAAGTTTTTAATTTCAATGACTGTGAAGAAAATAATAAAGTTTCAGCTAGAACAAATATGAAACAAGGCTTTTGTAAGTGTTAAAAGTAGTTTCAGCTAGAACAAATATGAAACAAGGCTTTTGTAAGTGTTAAAATTAGTTTCAGCTAGAACAAATATGAAAACAAAGCTATTGTAAGTGTTAAAATTAGCTTCAGCTAGAACAAATATGAAAACAAAGCTTTTGTAAGTGTTAAAATTAGCTTCAGCTAGAACAAATATGAAAACAAAGCTTTTGTAAGTGTTAAAATTAATATTATTAACACATGTGAATAAAATGAGTAAAACTATAAATGTTTCGCCTTTTTACTTGAATGAAACGTTAACTTGGAATGAATGCATGGAAGAAGAAATACTGATGTTTACCAGTTAATTACATAGATATACATCTAATCAAACGAAGTTTTATTAACAGGCACCACACACTTAGCCAGTAATTTGAAAATAATTCAATGTTGAACTCTCATTAGAAAATTGGTCCATATAGCTAAACATAAAACCGATATTTGAGAACTAGCCAGTTAAGTGTCTATGCTTTGTATCATTGTAATAAATTATGGTAAACGCTCCTGTTTATGTGATTTTATCACGATAGGTGTTTATTCAGTTATGTTTTTCTGAACTTTATTTATAATGTTTGGATAGATTTATATGATCTATTAAGCTTTAACGACTTTTCAAGTACATGTGTGAGTGAGTGGGTACCTAATTATGTTAATATATAATGTATTTCAAAGTTGAGAGTTTCACTTATGACCATTGCATGTCACAGTAATTAATATTAGCTTACTTTATGATTTTATAAGAAATCTAGGCTGAAGTTAAACTTTTCGAATTTTTAACATCTACTGTAATTCTGCCTCTCTTTTTTTTTACACAGCGATTTAAATTATAAATTTTCATACTGAATATTTTGTTTGAACCTCCATTATATATTTAAAAAATATATATGTCTTTAATGTTTTTAAGTAATATTTAGTTGATAAATTTTAGAGGATAACCTGTGATGACCGGATGAAAGGGAAACTATATAATCCACTAAAATGCATACATCTTGTTTGGGTCGTAAAAAAGTTAGTGGATTAAAACGTTGTTCCTCTAACAGATTACTTATTCACTTGTCATTCGTTTATCATTTAAGTAACACCTTCTCAAAGGTCTGCCATTTTATTCATTTATAATTTGAAGGTTCTCTTTTGTTTGTTGTCAGGTAAACTTGAAGCAGAATGCAATGATGAGAAAGCGCTTTTATATTCAAGTTTCAATGAAAAAAAAAAACATTTTGTTTCAAAAATTTCACGCTAATCTACATAAAGGGCCAGATGCACATGTCTGTTCTTAATTTTGATCTAACAGACGAGAGGGAAGACCACCAGTCAACAGCACCCACCAGCAAAGTTTGGACTACGCTTGTCTGATGGAATAGTGAAATTTGATTATCATTTTTACAACACACTCACTGCCCCAAAGTGTAGATTGCGTTTTTGAGGCAACGGACCGAGAACCATGAACCCTCGAATTCATCATCTGAGTACGTTAACCACTAAGCCACGTCGGGCCAAGACATAACATAAAACCTATGTATATGTCTATCACTTTCATTTCTTTATCGGTGACGTCCTCGCAATTGTGCGGTTGTATCACTCTGTGTTTTAAAAATGTTTAAAGCAATAATAAATATGTATCTATTTATTTCTCATAATATGTTATAAGACTTCTCTCTTTAAAAGCATCAAATTTTATAAAATGCTGACGTTGCCATTTCTCGTGATTTTGTAAAGAGCCTGACATGGCTTAGAAGTTAAGGCGATTGACTCGCTATTTGCGAATTGTGAGTTCGTATCCCGTCAAGAACATGCTCTCTCTTTCAGCCGTGGTGCCGTTATAATATACAGCCAATCCCACTAAGAGTGGGTGGTGTTGACTAGTTTCCTTCCCTTCAGTTTTTCACTTCTAAATTAGGGACGACTAGCGCAGGTAGCCCTCGAGCAGCTTTGTGCGAAATTCCAAAAACAATTTCGAATGAAATCAGAGTTTCAAAACATTAGAATTACAATGTTAAATAGTATTGACGCATGAATATATTTCGATTTCGCTTAAAAAATATTTTGTCTAAATTTTGATAGCAAAAAAAAATTTCATTAAATCATCAAAAAGTGGTGAACTATGAATGGGAAATTGAATATATATTATGCATGTTTAATATTTCTAAATAATGTTTACACATTACAAATTAGATAGGACAAAACTGCAGACGTAAAACCTTTTTAGCACAAGAAAATGTATACATTATTTTAGAAATTATACAAACCTCAAAATTAAGTTTATTAAAAGAGTTGTGTTTGTTTATTATTTGTAATTAAGCACAAAGCTACACAAAGAGCTATCTGTGCTCTGCCCACCACGGGTATCGAAACTCGAATTCTAGTGTTGTAAGTCCGCAGACATACCGCTGTGCCATTGGGGGGCAAAACAGTTGTGAAAATAAACATAAATGATAGAAAATTATTTTACAATAAATGGCCTCCCAATGGCTCAGCGGTAAGTCTGAAGGCTTATAACGCTAGAAACCGGGTTTCAATACCCGTGGCGGGGCCAGCGCAGATAGCCTATTGTAAGTTTTGTGTTTAACAATAATCAAACACAATAAATGCAGACAAATTTTGATTTCGTTGAGATTGTGTCGTTTTCACGTTTTAATGAATTTATCATACGTGAATATGTTCGGAATCTTCAAACATCTTTAGTATGGATTGATTAATGAGTGAATTAGTTCTGACTTTGTAAGTGAAAGAAGCGATATGTTTGCTCCCTGTCTCATAAAAAAAAGAAATATTGTTGTCTGGAGCTACTGTCTATTAATATTTGAGTCATAACTGATCAGAACTTTGGAGTGATTTTTTTCTGCTCAAAAAGAAACAGCTAACTCTGCCTTGTCCCATTCGACGTGTTTATCTAAATGATAATAATTTTCTGGGCTTGCTTAAATCTAAGCAAACATAAACATGGTGCCACAATTTAAACGCATACCGAGAAACTTACATAACTTTTTCTTATCAAACTCCAGAATTAAAATGTTTTCTTTCCCTTTTCTATAAGTTTGTTTATTTGTAGTTAACACAAAGCTACACAATGGGCTATCTATGCTGTGTCCATCACGGGTGTCGAAACCCAATGTTTAGGGTTGTAAGTCAGCAGACTTGTCGCTGAGCCATTAGGGCTTTGCTATGAGAAATCATATTAAAACTTTTTCCATACCTTTAATTTGTTCAGCTAGCAATTTTTTATGTACAAAACAAACTTTTAGATTTGCTGAAGATTGTGTACGTTATATTAAAACAATTTTGAATGTTTAAATAAGCAAATCACGTGACAAACACAGCCAGTATAAAGTCGCAATAGAACAGCATGCATCAGAACTACATTTTAAAATTGCTTAGTGTTACGAAACTAATTTTAAGCCATCGAATATTGATCACTTCTGGGAAGGATGTGTAACACAAAATATTCATACACTCAGATCATAAAGATGTGTTCAGATTGGATATTTAGAATTCCAAGACGAGGAAAATCATTGTATTTAATGACATTGACAAATTTAGGAATATGGATCCACTTGCTGTACCAAGACAATCTGAATAGAGACCTGCAACAAATCGTAGCCAAAATATTGTAAAAGCCGTACACGTGCCCCCAGTAACAGTATGCAACATAATCATAATTCATGTGTACAGAAGCTACTTCCATGATATATCCATTTAACCACAACGTTCTTTTGGATCTCTGGATCGCATAGCAGCTAGAGAATGAAACATGTATTCATGCTACTCTATACAAGTCAAAGCGGTAGAAGAGCGCATATAGTGTCCTGTGCGATCGGACTAATGAAACAGACACTGGAAAACCGTCGTCCTCGTACATCAGCTGTATTATAGAAAGCATGCACGGAGTAGTGGTATAATTTTGACATGACACCATACAACGGCGCCTTTTACAAGGAAAACAACGCAGTGTTATTGTCAAAATGCACTGTAGTCAAACAAAGTATGACTGGACGTGGCTACATGAACTGTAACGGCAAAAGTGTTTCACCATAATGTACTCATCATCTGTATATAATCTATAAGGTAAATAAACAATAAAAATATAATATATATATATATAAGTGTGTGTGTGTTGTGTTATAGTAAAGCCACATCCGGTTATCGGCTTTATGTCCCCCGACGGGACTCGAACCCCCGAGTTTAGCGTTGTTAATCCGTAAACTTACCACAATCCCACCGGGTGCATTATTTCTAAAACTTGAACATTATTGTGAGCTCGCTCATCTCTGCTGTATTATAAAAATTACTCATATCAGTTAGAACACGCACACAAAAACTTTATAAATTGTCGATTTGATAGAAGTTAATGCAACGTACAATGACAAAGGCAGGTAAAGCAGGTGTTTTTCCTCGTAAATCGAACAACTTTTTTTTTTCTCACTTCAAAGCAGCTTCCGTCAAGCCTTCCACAGGCAAGAGCAATTTTCTACCGTTGTGAGTTTCATGTGATCTTTCTCTCTTTTTGTTTTCTATCAAAATTTAAATGACAAGGGTGATTTACAAGCCAATTGCCATTTTTTATTTACGCTTATATACTAACTAGTATTTATTATTTAGTGTCATTTTTGTTTACTGACAGTTGTTTTCAGTGTGTTTGTTTTGTTGCCTTATTTAAATATAACTGTTTTTTTTAACTAATTTTTGCTACATTTCTTTATAATATGGAAAATAAAAAGAATACTGGTAAACATACAAACAAGACGTCTAAAATAATTTTATTCTTAAACATCATAGTGGATAGCGAGATAGGGGGCGAATCGGCGATTCCGGATTTCTAGACGAGATGGCGCTCAATACGTTCTTAAATTTCTATGAAAGCGACAGTCACTCTCAAAGAGACGGACGAAACGTTTGTGGGGACGGGTGATGCTATCTTGCCGCTTTATATCACTTAAAATTATTAGACTATTATTTGGAATGACGCTCCAAACGTTCCTTGTTTAGTTTCAAATATTATGCAAAGAGGATAGGGTCACAAAATTCAAACATTCGAAACTTTTTAATTTATATTAACATCCATATTAAAGATATATTCTCCAAATGCTCTGTATCAAAAGTGTGAAAAAATATTGTTTTATATTTAGTGATTTTTTTTTATTTTGTGAAAAAAAAATTTCTCGTAAAGCTACTTCCTCTAAACTTGAACTGATAGTTTGTATATTTTGGAGCAAAGCTATATCGGGCTATCTGCTGTGTCTTCCGCGGGGAACCGAACCATGGATTTTAGCGTTGTAAGTTCGTAGGCTTACCGCTATCCCACCAGGGTACTGAAGTCATAGGCTATAAGGAAGGCAGATAGTGATCAGCAGGCATCGCCAACTCTTGAGCTACCATTGTCTTAGCGAATAGTGGGATTGGACAGTTACTCTTATAGCGCACCAACGGCCCCAAAGTGCGAAGCGCGTTTGTTTTTGGAAACAAATTCAAAGTCCATGCACGCTAACCACTGAGCCACGCCCGTCTATGCAGCAAGGTTTAAAGTATTTGCACGCATACATGTACACACGCACACGTGCACCTGGTTAAAACGAAAAATGACCTCACTTTCGAGGAATAAAAGACACTGCACTTTATGAATAAAAGACACTTCACTTTTTGAATAAAAGACACTGCACTTTTTGAATAAAAGACACTGCACTTTTTGAATAAAAGACACTTCACTTTTTGAATAAAAGACACTGCACTTTATGAATAAAAGACACTTCACTTTTTGAATAAAAGATACTGCACTTTTTGAATAAAAGACACTGCACTTTAGACCTTCCATTATCTAGTTTGCAACAGATATTCACCAATACCCAAAGATTGAATGTTTGTGATAACGTTCTGATTTTCTGTTATTCAGTTTAAAGTGACCCGTTGTTTCTATTGGGTCACGTTATACGGGTTTGCAATGTCTCGAGTTATGCCTTGGGTAGCCAGATATGTGTGTAATTGGTTTCAGGATTATTTATAAATTACGCTGAAAATAACATCGTTTTGTCTTTGTAATCTCTATTAAACGTTTGAAGAAATAAAGGATTCGAAAAAATGTCATAAGAAAACAAAACAATAGATTATTATATGATAAAATGTACAAAAAGTATAGTTTTAACATATTGGGGCTAACTCTGAGGATTGATAGTGAAGCACTATTTTCACATGTATTACACACTAAATCGAAATCTATATATTAACTTCGGGCTTAATTTGGAATTAATATCTTGCAGCGAATTGTTTTGCGTATTAAAACTAGCTTTATTACGACGCTTTTGATAAATTATTGAAAGATTTGGTAAAAGTAAAACAAAACATAAAACATGACGATATTGTATTTATTTCATAATCTTGAGAACTGAGTTAAATAAGTAAATGTATATGACAATAGAAATAAAATGTTAAGGAAATAATTTATATTTAAGTACGTATTGTAAGAACGAGTGGATAGCACGTCAGCTTTTCGATAGAAAGAAAATCAAATTCCTACCACCACAAAAAGCAGTCCTTCTGAATTCCCTGAAGGTGTGAGCCGATTAGCTTGGTTTGTTTGTTTTGAATTTCGCACAAAGCTACACGAGGGCTATCTGCGCTAGCCGTTCCTAATTTAGCAGTGTAAGACTAGAGGGAAGGCAGTTAATCATCACCTCCCACCGCCAACTTTTTGGCTACTCTTTTACCAACGAATAGTGGTATTGACCATTACATTATAACGCCCCCACGGCTGAAAGGGCGAGCATGTTTGATAGGACGGGGATTCGAAGACGATTAGTAGCTTAAACATAGAACACAAAGAAGTTAGCAATTAATATCCAGTAATCGAGAAAAATAGTAACTAATAAATAACAAGACTTGGGTGATCGTGTAGGCTACTAATCATGATGACTTTTTATACTTATTTTCATAGGATGCCCTGGAAAAAATGTGTGTATCATGGAAAATAGCGTTCACCTCTGTTCATTCTGAAAGCTGTTGAAAATTCTGTTAATAATTTTGGAGAAGTATGTTTCGAATAAACTATTAAGATGCACACAATAAAGCTAGTTGGAATATGGATAGACAGCTAATCTAAACATTTGATTGGCAAATAGTTTTGTTTGCTTGTTCTTAAGCACAAAGCTACACAATGTGTGCTACCATCCACTGGTATCGAAACCCAATTTTTAGCGTTATAAGCCCTCATACTTACCGCTCAGACACAAGGGAAAGGAAGGACGTTGACAAATATATTTTTAATAGTTTTTAATTAATAGAAATAGTTAATGGAGAACGCACATTTTGCTGAAGAACAAGTATAAGTGCCATCTTCTATAATGGTTGGTTTGAATACGCGTCTCAGCCATCAATAAACCTATTCTCCCTGTGAACAGAGAGCTTTTTTCATGAGCACTCTTATTTCTGAAACTCCTACAAAGTAAAATGGCTCCATTATGTCTACCTCTTAATACGTCTCGAGCCTTATTAAAGAAATCAGTGTGTTTTTAATCCTTTTAAGTTTGAACTCACATTACGCACGTTGGCTTCAGGAGCATTGATCCATTTGTTTGTCTCAGTGTGTGTGTGTGTGTGTGTGTATGACGCTGAAATGATTGTGTAAATCCATCTGTGAACGACTTTCCAAACGCAAACCGGATATTGCAAGGAGCTGTGTGCTTACTTACATCAACCACTCTTATACTCACTTCCTACTTTTTCACAACACAGCTTACATCTTTCACACTCGCATCTCTCTACATTTAATTAAGTAGAAGTGTTGCTCTACGTGATAGTAATCAGCTATCTAAGCATTATTCCTACATTTTAGTTTGAAATGTCTGCTATGCTTACTATTGCAGCTGGTGAGCAATTGTTTTTACGTTTGAAAAGCTGGATTGGAGTTTAAAGTAATTATATTTTTTGAAGCGAGTACAAAGTTTTATGTAACAGAATAAATCACCCTTATATGTTGAGAATTTCTGTTCATAATGCTGTGATTCATGCAAGAGAACTGTACTGCCTTTTCCTGAATCTGCGTGAATGAAAAACCAACATAGTTTACTCTCTCCTGAACAAAACTAGAGAAGCAATATAAAATATTTAGGTTCAAAAGAAGCCCGTTTAACATAAGGGAATGCTTCACAACTGCTTCTGTTTTCCTGAGAAATCATTTATTATACTGTAAATAACATTTTAGCTTCTCATTGTTTTAATGACTTTTGAGGAACGTGCTAATAACTTATTTTGATGGAATTCCATAAGAAACTGAACATTTATTATTCTTTCTTGGCAGTCTATCTTCAGAACATTTATAAAACATTACTCGGTTCTTGTTGTTAAAGTAGCTTGAGAAACAATGATGACGCCCATTTTGTTTAGGGATGGCCATTAGAAAAAAGTACTTTTGATTCCGGTTGTAAACTAATTTGAAGTACGGTATAGAAGTGTATAAAACTCCCTTGACTCCTGTTCCTAGGAACCAGACGAAGATTATAAAATACCATCTTGATTCTTCTCCGTATATAGCTTGAAAAATGTTCTAAGCCTCTTTCTGACTAGTGTCCTAAAAACGATCGCAGAACATTATAAAAACCTTCCTGAATTCTCATCGCCACAAAACTTAAGAAATATTATGACACCTCTCTCGATTTTATCTTTATAAAGCTTGGGGAATATTATGACACCTCACTCGATTTTATTCTTATAAAACTTGGGGGATATTATAACACCTCAATCGATTCAATACTTATAAGACTTGGTGAATATTATAAAAAAAATTTACTCTTTTTTTTTTAAGGCTACTGTGGAAAAAATGTCAGCAGAGATTTCGATGAATGAGAGCCTAGCTGTTTTTTTTTATAATGTTATTCAGGCTAATGAAGAAAATATGTCTGTCTATAAAAGTCATTTCAGGTTTCTATGATAATCTTAAGATTAACCGAAGATTTTCATTATAGTCCTTAGTGTTTTTAAGGGCAAGAGTCAGAAAATACTATAATTATGTTCAACAGAACACCTTATTACAAGGGCTAAGATAAATCTATAAAATGTTCCAAATTCCTGAACAATAAAGTTATAACAGATTAATAGCTTGTTTCTCAGTTTACAAGTGTTAAGAAACATTTTTATAGTTCTCATACTTGTAAGGAAAGGAATCAATAAAAGTTTCTGAGAATATATCGAGATTCTTAAGTTTTTAATTGACAGACAAGAGAAGTCTAACAGAGTTACAGTATAAGAAAAATTGTCAAGACATACTTTTTCTATTACAATAATCAAGAGACTGCTATTACATTTATCAGATTTCCTTACAACAAGAATCGAGAGACTGCTATTACATTCATCTGGTTTCCTTACAACAAGAATCGAGAGACTGCTATTACATTCATCAGATTTCCTTACAACAAGAATCGAGAGATTGCTATTACATTCATCTGGTTTCCTTGCAACAAGAACCGAGAGACTGCTATTACATTCATCAGGTTTCCTTACAAAAAGAATCAAGAAACTGCTATTACATTCATCTGGTTTCCTTGCAACAAGAACCGAGA
>NW_013667514.1:71675-91532 GCF_000517525.1 Limulus polyphemus
TGTACGGAAAGGAATCAATAAAAGTTTCTGAGAATATATCGAGATTCTTAAGTTTTTAATTGACAGACAAGAGAAGTCTAACAGAGTTACAGTATAAGAAAAATTGTCAAGACATACTTTTTCTATTACAATAATCAAGAGACTGCTATTACATTTATCAGATTTCCTTACAACAAGAATCGAGAGACTGCTAAAACATTCATCAGGTTTCCTTACAAAAAAAATCAAGAAACTGCTATTACATTCATCTGGTTTCCTTGCAACAAGAACCGAGAAACTGCTAAAACATTCACCAGGTTTCCTTGAAATAGAATTAAGAAATTGTTATTATATTTATCAGGTTTCCTTACAACAACAGTCAAGAAACTTCTATTACATTCATCAGGTTTCCTTACAACAAGAATCAAGAACGGCACAAGTTAAATGACTTTTTATATCCTTGAAGTTTATTGGAACAAGCGTCAAATTAGTATCCATATCAGAACAATACTGAAAGTTTTGTTTACATTGATTGGTCAGTTTATTAAGATTTATTTTGAATATATTATTTGAACACATCTTTCTAATCGAATGTTTAAATACTAAATTACCACTTAGTACTCCCCCAACATTTTTACAATATTACATTTATTTGCATATCCAAAATAGAGTAATCACGTGATGTGTTGGTAATTGCTTAAGCTTTATCAATTTAGAGATATAATCATATTATTGTCATTCTGTAAAAATAATTGGTAATCAAAGAATGATGAGTGTCTGTCTAAAAGGAGAGTTATAAACAAAAACCATTTACATGACTGACTGTTCCAAGTCAATTAATAGTGACAATCAAAAAGTCTGGCACTGGAAACGTTGTGGTTGAATCACTAAACAAAAGACATTTGGACAAGTTTGTAAAGTACAAAAGACGTCAGACTTTAGCCTAATTGACCGATTCTTTTCAAATGTAGTAGGATTCATCTGTCTTCAACCGTAATTTGGGAGAGACATCACAAAAACTGTCATGTAGCAGCTGACAACCAGTCTGAAAACCGCTTATCTCACATTCAAACAGGAAAGCACGACTTCAGTTGTGTTTATAGCGTAAACTGTAGACAGTTAATGATTGAAAGCTAATTTATTGCCTGATGACTCGTTTTTCTATCCCATTTCTCTGCCAACATGGGTAAATCCTATGAGGTACTTGACCTTTTGTGTTATTTCGACAATACACATTACTGGTGGTAATGGTGTAGCAATTTGGGGAACGTTCTAGTGGAAGTTTTGTTTCTTTTTAGGCGAAATTTTTTAATAACTGCGTGTAAAGACAAAAATTAAGAGAAAGATCTATTATTGTTCTCAGGCCACTTAACTTAACTACAAAAGTCAATACAGATTTTAATAACTTTTCTTAAGTTAAAAGAGTCGATAGCTGATTTTATACAACTTAACAGTGTGCTTCAAAACAATGATCGAGGAAGTTTTCATAATTTTTTTTTCAAACTAGCTAAAGTCAAGGGCCAGGGTCATCTGTATAGTATTCTCCGTTTTTAAGGCTAGGTTTGCCTAAGGCAAGATTTGAGATTCTTCTCCGAGTTACTTAAGCATAAAGGTTCAGCTAGGTAACCTGAGTAATTCTATAAAAAACTGTAATAAATTTTGTTTTAAGGAAACAATGGAACAAAATGAAACATAACAAATACTTCAGAAACTTATCAAACGCTTTATAGTTCTATTCCGTTTTGACAGCTGCGAAAAATTAGAAACACCAATGTTGCCTGGAAAAACGTTATTATAATTTCTCAGAACTTTTGTTTCTAAATATACTTAAGGGTATTTTAAAACATCTTCTCTCGGCTCTAGGTAGCCTAAAGTATTTTAAAACATTTATCTTCTGGTAATTTATGTAACATCATAACTTTTTTGTTATTCCTGTTCCACCGAACATGCTCGCCCTTTCAGTTTTGGGGGCCTTATAACCTTATGATTAATCCCACTATTTGTTGGTAAAAGAGTAGCCCAAGACTTGGCAGTGGTTGGTGTTGACTAGCTGTCTTTCCTCTAGTCTTTCACTGCTAAATTAGGGACGGTTAGCGCAGATAGCCCTTGTGTAACTTTGTAAAATTCCAAACAAACCAATCCAAAACAATTGTTCCCTGTTTTGAAATAATCCTATGAAACAATTCCTTCCCCTCAACCTGTAGAGGCTTGTAGAATATTATTGAAGTATACTTTTCATATGAAGCGAATGAATTATGAAAAATAGCTTAGTTTAGCGTTTATTCTTAAGTAAATTGAGGAATATTATAAAATTCTCTCTTATGTATATTTAAAACCATAATGATGAGTAATGTGTAAATTCTATTAAACCTTGTTCTGAGATAGCTCTAGGAATAACATAAAATCCTGCCTTGGTTCTCTCATTCCAGTCTCGCGAGGAACATTATAATAACTTCTACTGATTCTTGTCTTTAGGAAGCATGTGAAACGTTATAATAACTTCTACTGATTCTTGTCTTCAGGAAGCATGTGAAACATTATAATAACTTCTACTGATTCTTGTCTTTAGGAAGCATATGAAACACTATAATAACTTCTACTGATTCTTGTCTTTAGGAAGCACGTGAAACATTATAATAACTTCTACTGATTCTTGTCTTTAGGAAGCATGTGAAACATTATAATAGCTTCTACTGATTCTTGTCCTAGGAAGCATGTGAAACATTATAATAACTTCTACTGATTCTTGTCTTTAGGAAGCATGTGAAACATTATAATAACTTCTACTGATTCTTGTCTTTAGGAAGCACGTGAAACATTATAATAACTTCTACTGATTCTTGTCTTTAGGAAGCATATGAAACACTATAATAACTTCTACTGATTCTTGTCTTTAGGAAGCATGTGAAACATTATAATAGCTTCTTTGACCATTTTTGCCTTGAATACCTTTTAGTACTGAGAATATCATTATGGAAACGTAATGATTCTTGTCCTTAGGAAGCACATGGAAAGCTTCCCTTAAATGTGTTTTGAGGAAGTTTGATGAATATTTTTGAAACATTTCTGAACTCTTTTCCATAGGTTACAGGTTACCAAGGGAAGGATAGCCTCATTTGTAATTTCTGTGTTATAAACATGTACAAAAATACTTTGTTTACAGCCCATTGAATGATACGTATATGGGTATATGAACAGTTTTCTTATTCTTTTCAGTTTCTTCTATTCCTGAAATATAAATATCGACCTCTATTTTCGTGAAGCAACATTTATAAAATCGAGTTAAATAACATTACTTTCTAAACCACATATAGATGTTTATCACCACCTCTTGCGTTGTACAAAGGCTGAGTACACCATATGAAAAGAATTTTGAAGCCCAAAAACGATTTTCAGTTCATGTCTGGTAAAGTGAAAAGTTTTTGCCACTAACCTTTGTGTTCGTAGATTTTCATCTGTTACATGACACCACACTATTTTTACCACAATTTTTGCATTCTGGATGATCCTGGTGCCCCAACTTGATTCCTATGATTTTTGTATTCCCATGCTATTAAGTACAAGAGAAATTCTAAAACCTCGATCTGAACAGATCTTTATAATCTGAATATTCGAATATCGTGCATGGAAAAAGTCTGGTACACATTCTTTCCAAATCTAATTTTGATGGCACCAGATGCAACTCTAAACAATGTCAAAATATAGTTCTTCCACATCCCGGTCCACAGCGACTTCATATTAACTGTGTTTGTCACGTGACTTGCCAATTTGCATATTCAAAATTGTTTTAATATAATATATTCAAAACAATGGAATATAAATTAAATTCACAACAGCTGTTTTATTTTTACAGCACTGCAATACAAAGAACCATAAAATACAGAACCTGCAATACTCGAACAGTTGTTGGCATTGAATATTAAGTGTGGTGTTAACTTTACGTATTGCATTAAACAGCCTATTTGTTCCCAAAATAATAGGTTTTGTAATATTTTTGTGTCGATGATGGGGCGTGGTCTAATATTTGGCATGTAGACGAAAAGGTCCGGGATTTCAGAGGTAATGTCATTGAATATACTCCTCACTTTCAACTCTTACCTAGATATAAAAGTGACAGTCAATTTCATTATTCGGTTCAACACTCCGGACAAAACCCTTGTGGCTTGTGTGCTGCTGGCTGGTTGCTTTACCATATGGTCAGTAGTTCCAAACTACGAACGGTTATATGCGAACCCCAAGGGTTTTTGACCTGACCGTTTATACAAAGTGTGCATAAGTTGTGTTCACGTTTTACAGCGAAGGTCTCCTTCTTTCTCTTCTTTTCCGCGTCTCCTCTCAGCTCTTCCCACTGCTTGTGGATTCGTCATTAGGAAAATTAACTATTAAACTTCCACTAATGTAAGCATTTAAGTCTTAAAAGCCTCGGCCACTTAATTCTAATTATGTAGTGGGGTGAAGAGAAACAGAAGTTTCTGACAGCCCCTGGTTATATTTCATTCCCCTTCAGGGAATGAAATATACTTTTAACCTAAAGTCCTACCATGCTAAATTGGATTGGATTGTGGTCAAATTTAAAATATTTCAATTTATTTTCAGTTGACACACGTACTGCAATCCAGTAAAGTCCTAAAGTCCTACCATGCTAAATTGGATTGGATTGTGGTCAAATTTAAAATATTTCAATTTATTTTCAGTTGACACACGTACTGCAATCCAGGATATTTCTGTGACCGTATCAACATTGTTTTCGGAAGAGAGTTTATTTCTCACTTCCTTATGTTTTAAAGTTATCTAAAATATGGCGAGTTTAAGTAATTTTTCTATTGAACGGATAGCATTTGTTAGTCCCCCCCCCCCAGTGGCACAGCGGTATGTCTGCGAACTTACAACGAGTTTCGATACCTGTGGTGGGCAGAGCACAGACAGTCAGTCCTTTGTGTAGCTTTGTGCTTAGCTTCAAAGAAACAAAGCATTTGTTATAGTAGGTTTCAACGACTTACGGCTATTCAAAAATACGCTTTTTAGTAGTAGCATATCAATCTTGTTAGCAACTCGGCATAATTAGACACACAGAGTTAGATAGAAAACAAAATAAACAGACATACAGGCAATAAATTGAAGAAATATATTAACAGATAGACATAAGAAATGGTAGTCAGACACAAACAGATGGATAGACATATTTCACAGTAATCGCATAGTTTTAACGATCCGTTAAGTCTTTTTGTTCAGATAACACGTTTTTAAGCGGTTTAACATTCCCAAAGTGTTTCTGGTCTTCAACAAGTCGTGAAAATACTAGAAAAAAAGAGTTTATAGTTGAAGTAGTTTGGCTAGATATAAAATAATCTTTTTTTTTTTTGTTAGTTGTTGAGCTGTCAGGCCGGGATGCAAGCTTTTCTTATTTTACGTGAATTCATTTGTAAAACGGGGCTATACATACTTCAATTCGTGCACCTCCTCAGCTCTTTTTGTCCTGCGCCATCGAATTTTATTCTTTTTTGGTTCAGGTTTTTTTATGTGTGTTTCTATAGTCAGCTTCGTGGCAGACACAGAACCCATGCTTTCATGTATATAGTAACTGTAGCTCTACTGGTTAGAGGCTATATAATTGGGTACCCAGTGAGTCTGCCCCTTTCTTACAAATACAATATTTAGGGGAGTGTTATTCGTCATGTATGGCGTTGTGCATGTGCTTGTATATATATATTTTTCTTCTTTTTATAAAGCTGTGCAATATCACAGATATTCAAATTGTTTTTTACAGCTCTTTGGTATTGGTACTCCTGGACATGAAGGAATTACAAGTCATGCTATATTAGGATTTTTGCTTGTATTGGTTTTTAAAATATTGTTGAATCATGACATCAATAGTCATAGTTTTCTAATTATCGTATCCTATTAGAGAAAGCAGCAAATAATTACATTTTGATAGAGAATGAATATGAATCAAAATGAAAGATTTTGGTTTTAAAACCTGACATCTTTTATAAATATGTTCAAACCATGAAGACCACATAATTCAATAAGAAATATATTCCTGTAGATTTTATACTTTCTTATTGAGGGAGTTGAGACGTGTTCAAAGTGGAATTTTCAGCTGGTCTTGGTGTTGAGGCTGTTACGTGTGAGTTATATAATGCTTCAATAGGTGACATTCTGTCTGACCAGTCTAGCTGGACTGATAGGACATCTTCAAAGCGCAGTTTTCAACTGGACGCAAAGAATTAATACGTTTTCACGTAATAATAATTTTGGGTAGACTTTAATGTAAGTGGCACTAAAAGTAATGATTTAATAGTTAAATGTTTTTCGTTTTGTTTTTTATTCCCAAATTACACAAACTATTTACAACAATTTTTTATAAACTTTACAAATGATTATCGTTTTTGTCTCTTTTTCCTTATCTAAAATGTATTTATAGATTTTTTTTAATGTTAGATGTAATTTACTTATAACTCACGAACACTTTAAATGCATCGAGAACAAAAAAATGCTATAAAAATCTTCAAGTATAGGGCACACTATCGGCAAAAACACACAAAAACAACAAAAAATACTATATAAACCTTCAAGTATATAGCACACTATCGGCAAAAAACACACAAAACACCAAAAATAGCTATACAAACCTTCAAGTATATAGCACACTGTCGGCAAAAAACACACAAAAACAACAACAAAATACTATACAAACTTTCAAGTATATGGTACACTATCGGCAAGAAACATACAAAACAAAAATTGCTATACAAACCTTCAAGTAAATAGACACTATCGGCAAAAAACACAAAATAACAAAAAGTATGATACAAACCCTCAAGTATAGGACACACTATCGGCAAAAAAAAATTGTGTCTGTGGCAGTAAAATCTGAGGGCTTATAATGCTGAAAGTCAGGCTTTTATACCCACAGTGGGTACAGCACATATAGTCCTTTGTGTAGTTATGCCCTCTACAACAAAAACAGTTACTTTTTTTCTCAATAGTATATCCGCTTATTGTGACAATAAAACAACGTTTTGTTTCATAAATGATTTTCACAATGTAATTGTATTTCAAGTACAAATGTGAACTGAGTGTTTCTTTGTTTTTTAAACTTCGCACAAAACCGCTATCTATATGTCCCTATTTAACAAGTGATAGAGTAGACGCTAAGCAGCTAACTAGTTAATATCACCTATCGACAATACCTGGGCTACCTTTGTCACACCGAACAGTGTGACTTGATCGTCGTTTTTATATCACATCCGCGGTCCCAAAGCGAGGAATGTGTTTATTTTTTTATTTGTTTTCAGTAACGGGACGAGAACCACAGTCCGGTACGCTAACAACTAGGCTGGGCTCGTCCCGTAACTGAGGGGGTTTGATGTATAGACTTATATTGTATTAATGGGACGTTTCTATACATAATGAAGAGAAAGCTCATCAGTATATTACTCAAAGACCTGGTGTTTCGAGAGGGGTGGTTCAAAGAACGTTAAAACGTTTTATTGCCACTAGAGTGTAAATTATACTAACCCGAAAGAACGTCGAAGAAAAACACCCAGATGGGAAGAGAGTGTCATTCGAATAATAACCAATCAATTCAAACCATTCTAGACATAGATATAATAATACGGATATGCATCGAATTAGAATGGGTAAAAAAGAACTGTTCGACGAGTTTGGGTTTGTTTTAGTTGACAACGAAACAGGGCTATCTGCGTTCTATCCACCACGGGTAATTGAATCCCAGATTTTAACACTGTGAGTTCGTCAAATTACAGCTGGTGGATCTTTTCGATGGCAAAGAATCACAAAAACGGGAAGACAGGGACGTTTAAGCAGAATAGGTTTTCATTACGATGAGATTGTACAATCTCATCGTAACGGTATAAGGATATTTAAGTCCTGCAGAAGTAGGATATATTAGTGTTATGCAAAATGAACAATATTACAATATTTTGGTTCGTCACGCAGTACCGTGTGAACAACATTTAATTTGCTCGGTCTGCGGAATACTAATCCCAAACATACTGCTTTTCTTACTAAGTGGTATTTGAAAGATTGTTTGTTTGTTGAAATTAGCGCAAAGCTACTCGAGGACTATTTTCGTTATCCGTCCCTAATTTTGAAGTGATAGACTAGAGGAAATGCAGTTAATCAACACCACCCACCGCTGAATCTTGTACTACTCTTTACCAACGGAGAATGGGATTGACCATCACATTATAACAACCTCTACGGCTGAAAGGGCGAAGATGTTCGGTGACAGGTTTCGATCCCTTGATACGCAGATTGCGAGTCGAGCACCCTAATCATCAGGCTATGCCACGTTGTATTTGGAAAAAATCTGTGGCACCAGTTGACAAATATTGTTGCAAAATAGAAGCTAATTAATCAATAACAATTTTCAAAGATTTTACAGCAGAAATATTGGTTAATAGTTAATGTAACAGATGGCACCCATGTTTGATCGATTTCCTACTAAATGTTGATTACTAACACTTTTCCTTGAATGTTGATAGTCTATCTTTTTATCTTTATCCTTTCCTTAAACAATTATGTGGGTGTCAATTTTGTAATATTCAGAATATTTTGTCTTGTGAACACTTTAAAAAACTATCAATATTAAAAGAACATAATACATTAGTGTTGTGGTGGCTGGCGGTATACACTGAACAGTTTTATAATCAGTTTACAACTGTTTCTATTTGTATAATCGTTATATATTTGTAAAATAACGAACTTTAGTCTTATGAAATTTATAAATGATACAATGTACGTACACTTGCGTAACAGAATATTCAACTCCTTGGTTAATTTGGTTTATCTTTAAGCTATATATTTTGTATTTTTCAAACTAACATTTATTAAAAATATGTATGCAATTTTTACACTAAAATGTAGCTTTATCCACACATACTCCAAATATAAAAATGAGTCTGACATGGCATGAATATTTCTAGTTTCTATGAAGTCTAGGTCTATTTTGTTATAATCATATTTTTTAGTTATAAATATTTCTAATTACGATCAGGCTGTTTATGGGTTAAATGAACATTATGTCTGATATTTAGATATAATAACATCAAAGGATACTGATCGAGCAGTATTTAAATTGGTGAAGTGTGTTGTTTGTTTTTTATTCTAATGTTAGTTTTTGGTTTATATATATGAAGTACCATGTGTATTTGACATTCGTCGTGATACTTACATCACCTTAACCTCATATTGTAAAACCCGTAATTTTATGCCGACCAACCTTTTATTCCAGTTTTCTATGTTTCCATTGAAGTGAGAAAGTACATGTATGTTGTCTTGTTATCCTCATAACCTTGTAACTTTGGTTTCGTTCGCTATATGGTTTATGTGCTTGTACATATACATCATGTTAATAAAGAAAAATAAACATAGATTATTAAAACACTGGTAAAGAGGTGGTTAAAATGCCCACCAGAGCATATATGTTGTTCAGAAAAAAGTCTATCTAGAGTAACAATCACCGAACAAGATGTTTATCTTTCTCTCACAGAGTTTTAAAATCTACACATTTCACTATACACCCTTGTCATTCATATACATTTGTTTACTTTTACTTTTCTATGTAAAATATCATTTTCCTTGGTTTGCTTTTGATGCTAGAGCTCGTGTGTGTAAAACAATGTTTTAAGTTTGGTAGCCAGAATACTCATTTGATGTGTGGTTGAAATGTATAGCTTGAGAACGCAGACTTGCATCATGGCACTCATGTTGACAGTTGAGAACTGCTTTCTGCTGGTTTATGTGGAGTTAAAATAATGGGTTTATGTACATATGATAAGGATAAAAGGATGAATTAATTCAACTTAATTATAATAATAACATATGACAAGCGTAAATGCAGCATTATTAGCATACCCGTATATATATTTATACGTATATCATGAGACCTGGAAAGTTTTACAAAATATAATTCAACTATTCTACCTTTCACCTTTCTACCTCTTTTATCAAGAAGATTTCTGCATGTTATACGTGTTAACACGTTGTTGGAACCTTAAGTTTTGAATTGGTACCCTTCATGTCAGGTGCAATTTATGTTGCCTTTCATTTTAGATAAGCTATAGAAGTTTGTTATTTTCGTTTTACAAATTACACACTAGTTATATTAATGAAACATAAAAGAAAAGATTGTAACACGACGTTCATTAAAAATATAAAGCGTTGCACAGACTGGACAGACAAATAACATCACAAACTGCAATGTGAGAAAGGTTCTTACCCAAGTAAAACCTATGTTCACAACAGGATTAGTAATAAAAACTGAACTCCCCCTCTTTGATAGTAGAAACAGGTATAAGTGCTGAAACCCACAACATCTCACATTCAAAACTACTGTACATCATCTGCAGTCAGGTTTGTGAAAAGGGACAATCATTTCTAATGAAGCAGAAAAAAATAGGTTATTGCAGTGGATATTTGGAGTTAATAAGTTAACTTTCCAAACAAACAACGCAACACTAAAAGTGTAACACATAAACGACAGATACATAAATCTAAGGTACAAACACAATGTGTAAAATATAAAGTTTACTCTAGTAGCATGGTGCCTGAACAAGTAGGAACTATATAATACCATCCATCAGATTTAACCTCTATTCGCGAGCTCCATGTGTAAAATAAAAGTAGAACTAAAAAACCTTTTTAGATATTAGGAGGAGACATTTTGGATGGTAAAGCCCACAATATCCATGTATTAAATTACCCCTCACTGTCTGCAGCCAACTAGGGGAAGGACTAGCTCGAAATGAAACACAAAACCAAGGAAAGAGGTATGAGAAATACAATAAAACAGGTTACTTTTACCAGATTACATCTCTCTTAAACTTCCTTGTTTCGTGTTTTCTAAGAAAGTTCACAGAAATATTGGAAGATTCAATTCTTTTTTTTTACTAAATATAAAAACTATTTTATTTAGGTTTATTTTAATTGTATTGTATTTGTTTTGTTTTGTTAAATTCACGTTTATTCTGTAAAAATATTTTACTATATCTCTTAAATCGTAACTTTGTTACAAAATGTGCAATTAAACTATTTCAATTTCTCAAGCTTTTTTATTCTTACATAAAAAAATTTATTAAACATTTATCTGATTTAGCCAGTAGGTAAACATTTTTCAAGTAATTTAGCTGCTTTTTAAGCTTTATTACTTCCCATGAAGTAGTAGAAAACGAAAAAATGTCCCATGTAGAATGATATAATTGGATGTATTTTTTGTAAGCTGCCTAGTTTAACCTGCACCTTTAACAGAACTTTGTGTTTGGGGAAAATGTCTACTTATCACTAGCGTGGTGAAAATATTTTTAACTGTCATTTGAAAATGACCAAAAATATATACTAAACAAACGTTACACATTTTTTCATTGTCCACAGTTTCTGTAAGAGCTGCTCAAAGACGTTATTTTAATTAAAAATCTTGTAGTGTTTGATAAGATGATTCCGTCGCTTCACCATCTTCGGATTCTTTGATCTGTCAAGCTATCCATATTGTATAAAAACAAACATACAACATCTGTTCTTTTTTGCATCATGGTACTCATCGACTTAGCAAGAGCCAATTAGAGTTTGATTATTTTTATATTATTTACTGATTTCGTGACTGCTAAAGCGAATTATATTTTTCGTTATATTGTCCGTGGATTTCACAATAGCTGAGCAGAGTTTGGTTCATTAACCAGATTCACTCAGTTTATCTGTAAAAACTCATTAAAGAATGGCACTTTCCGCAAGTTCTGTAAGAATAGATTAGACCGGTTTCTTATTGACCCTATCCACAAACTTTACAAGACATTAATACAATATGAAGTTTTTCATTTCAATATTTCAAAAGTCAGTAAAAACAATAGCAATAACCACAACATTTTTAAGAGGTGAACTTTGATTAATTTAGCCAGATATCCTCTAAGAACTGACAAGAGTTAGTTAGTTCTTTCATGGCACTATTAACTAATCCCGTAAGACCTTGCCATGAAGTTTACTTTTCTCCTAATAATATTCACATATCGTACAAGAGCTAACTGATGCTCAAAAACAATACTTTTTTCATATAAAATGTAATTAAAATCAATCAAATCCAAGTTGACACTAGTCTCTAGTCGGTTATTATGTAAGCCTTGTTAGGAATATTACATTGACCCCTTTTCAGCTTCCTTCTGGAGAGATTGAAAGTCACTGTTTTCATTTTTTTTAAGCTCAGATTCTCATGTTTATAGAAAGCGAGTTACCAGAAGCAGCGTGACTGATAACAGCGTCCTCTATCTAACCATGTTGCATGCTAAACAACATTATTTGTTCTGGCAGTTAAGTCATATTCGAAAAACGCGTCACTCTTTCGAGTTTGGCATATACGTTCTTGAACTTCTATTATGATGGCTTTCCGCTGCTAGCTGTGGAATTCACGCAATGAGACTCAAGTACAGTGCAGACGATGTGTGTTTTAATCTCACGTTCAGTAATAAATTTGTTATGCAACTTCTGGAGTTGTTGTATCTTCAGCAATGATAAATGCAATGGTTTTTATTTTTTCCCTTTCATTATTTTTTTGTATTTTATTAATAAATTAGAAAGGTAACACCACATTATTTAAATTTAAATGAATCATTCTTCATGTGTAATTGCCTACAAAAATCAAGTTTTGCTTACTTTTTCAAACAATAAATCTGTTAATAGATTGAAGTGTAAGTTGTTTATATTTCTAATGTGAAATTGCATTATCTATTCTAAAATATTCATCCCAAACGTTTCACTTGTACTTTTATAGAGTATCAAAGTTAGAAAATGTTTTAATATATTTTAAGTATATATTTAAAGATATATATAAATTTAAGGCTAGAACTTTGAAATGCTCTGTGATTTTGCGTAAGTTGGCTCAAAAATCTGATCAGTGAAGAATAATGTAGCTATGTGATATAAGTTTTTCCTACAATTGATTTAATTACGTCTACAATGAATAAAAATAAATAAATAATACGGAAGTTCAGATACTGAGATTGAACTTAAAGGCATGTAAATTTTTAATATTTTGATACCTGTGTAATGGTGATTGCTTTAAGAGAAGTTATGTAGTCATTTTTATAGGTCCTGAGAAGTTGCTATAGGTGGTAGTGTCTGTAGAAAGAACGCATGCTATGCACGGACTGTAGTGTTAGTGTGTCAAGTCGTGATGAATGATTTCAGAGCTTGAAGTGATTATAATCGCATCAGGCTCCTGGGTTTCTATTATGTGAAATTTGAGCGGAACACAATAACAATTAGATCACCAAGAGGGGTGGGGTTTTTGTGGCAGAGCACCCAGACCAGTTGAAAAAGAAAAAAAAAGTCTGCGTGATATAATTTATTTTCTATTCGAAATCTCTTTTATGTATTTATAACTTGCTTATTGTTCAAAATTGTCGGAATGGGAGAGTGGAAATGTCATGAGAAAGGTTACTTGTCTTCTTTTTAATTTTTGTTGTACAATTGTAATATTGAAACTGACTTTTTGCGATTTAGCAAATACTAGATTTCTGCACTGAACAAATACAAAGATATATATATAAAAGTCTCACATTATCGATTATCAGTCTTTCTTGTTTTGATTATATGTGATTATGGTAACATATCTTTCATTTAGAGCTATTATTTCATTACTTTTATATTGAAAGTAACACTATGCCTTAATGCTTTTCGAAGTATTTCAGTCATGGTGTTCAAACTCCAGTTTCACTAATACAGGATGTATAGGTACGCCGACTAGTCAGCGTCGACCCAGTTATTGAACACAGATTTAGCGTAACAGATGCAACAGATAACGTGTTATTTCACGGTGTTCTCTCTCAAGATAACAAATGACGCCCCAAGTGGTTCAGAGGTAAACTTGGGGCTTATAACGCTAAAATTCGGCGTCTGATTCTTGAGGTAGGCAAAAAACAGGTACCCCATTGTTTGCTTTGTGCTTAAAGAAACAATAACGAGTTGAAAATAGAAATGTTGATATTCTTGAATACATAGTGTATAACTTTGACATAGTAATTGTTTCTATGGGCTTCTAATCTGGCATTGGCCGCACTTCTCCAAAGTTGAGGCCTCATTTTGACCACATTAGTCCGACACCAACACAATTTTCTTTAACACAGAATCTAGTTAGTTATCAGGTGCGACGCTATACTTTCTTTAACACAGAATCTAGTTAGTTATCAAGTGCGACACTATACTTTCTTTAACACAGAATCTAGTTAGTTATCAAGTGTGTCACTATACTTTCTTTAACACAGAATCTAGTTAGTTATCAAGTGCGACACTATACTTTCCTTAACACAGAATCTAGTTAGTTATCAAGTGCGACACTATACTTTCCTTAACACAGAATCTAGTTAGTTATCAAGTGCGACACTATACTTTCCTTAACACAGAATCTAGTTAGTTATCAAGTGCGACACTATACTTTCCTTAACACAGAATCTAGTTAGTTATCAAGTGTGTCACTATACTTTCTTTAACACAGAATCTAGTTACTTATCAAGTGCGACACTATACTTTCCTTAACACAGAATCTAGTTAGTTATCAAGTGTGTCACTATACTTTCTTTAACACAGAATCTAGTTACTTATCAAGTGCGACACTATACTTTCTTTAACACAGAATCTAGTTAGTTATCAAGTGCGACACTATACTTTCTTTAACACAGAATCTAGTTAGTTATCAAGTGTGTCACTATACTTTCTTTAACACAGAATCTAGTTACTTATCAAGTGCGACACTATACTTTCTTCGAAATCGTAGTCTGCCTCTATCAGATATCGTTATTTAAGTAGAAAATTGTTATTCATTTGTTATTTTTAAATTCAAAACCTTTGCAGACAAAATGACTATGCAAACTTCAGCTATTGATATAAAAACCATCGCTTTCATCTTAAAATGTTCTGAAAATGAATTTAGTATTTAATTTTCTAGAATACTTATATAGTCTCCCAGTGGCACAGCGGTATGTCTGCGGACTTACAATGATAGAAACCCGGTTTCGATACCCGTAATGGGGAGAGCATAGATATCCCTTGCATAGCTTTGTATTTAACTTCAAAGAAACACATACTTACACTAATTTAAAACAAGGCATACATGGAAGGAAATGCCTTACATTTAGGTTACTATATGGTGGATTAAAAAGGACTTAAACCTTATAAATATTATATACACATCAATATTATAAGAGGTTTGTTTTTCTTCCATTTGTTCGCCCCAAGCTATGCTGATGAGCCTTGAATAGGCGAACCTGCAGTTCATAGCAGAAGGCGTGGTCTCTCCGTCGTTGATTCTATTTTTCATTTTACTTTTGGTGAAAAGAAAAAAAAATTACAAGCCTTAAATTTCACTTCATATAGAAAAAAAAAGTTAGTTTTGTTATCTAGAAGTGCTAGTGATTCAAACAGTTAGTTTCCTGTTGATTTTTGTATGTTTTTTTCGTGTAAGTTTTGTGCTGAGAACATAAGTCGTAGTGCCGATGGCCTGATTTATTTATTCTTTCGCCGTAAGCCAGTTAACGTGTGTGAAATATTTTGATGGAATTAAAGGTTTTCAAAATAACCCCGCATGCTTAACTTTTGAGTTAATGCACTTAATAAATGGAAACTCGATGAATGTTGGCAAAAATATTTCAAAGGAAGCACTGATAAAGAGACGCTTGTGAATCTAAAACCACGGTAAAGAAGTTGTGCTCAAAAGCACAAGGAAACCGTGCAAAAATAAAGTATGTAAATAGTCAGCTCTTAAAATGGTAGAATCCTGGGATTTTGTAAACGTAGAATTAACTCGTCGGTAAATGTTACAAAACAAAGATGTAATTGGCAGCTAATAGTAACATACAGATCTTTTGGAAGGTTTTAAACAGCAGATGAGAATCCAGATGCGAGCAGGACCTTGTGTAATATGTCCTTGAATTAACGAAGTTTCGAATGAAAACCGTCGTCGGCTATCGATCGTCATTGTAGACAATTTCTAATTTGAATTAACAAAGTTTTGAATGAAAACCGTCGTCGGCTATCGATCGTCATGGTAGACATTTTCTGAGGAGTTGCAGAATTGCGTTTAATTTTTCATCTTTAAGTAAAGCAGCGGTGACAAAGGTGTTTAATATCGTCTGTGACTTAATTAGAACTAAACAGTCTTAACGGATATTTGTTTGTGTGTTTTACTACAGCTGCAGAATAATGGCCTAGATAACTGTGCCCATGATGCTAGACAACCTGCCAGTTATCAGAACTAATCTGATAAACTTGTACGTTAATTAAAGCCACAGGAAGGAGGAGCCCATTATGATAATGACCTGAATAGTGGTTTAGGAGAAGGATTGAGTTTTGTTTTATTTATTATAAAATAATATGTGAGTACGTAGAAAGAGGGCATGTTAAAACATGTTTTGTTTTTTTTTGCTTTTGTGGTTACTAATATCATAAAGATATAAGGTTTGAAAATATTCTTTATAACTCATTGTCTTTTGCTTTTCAAAATATTGTTGTTAAAGATATAAACATGTAGATAATAAAGTATTGTTTAAAGAACTGCATGAAATACAACGCGATGCTTTTAATATAGGGCCGGGCGTGGCCCAGCAGTTAGCGTGACCGAAATTGTTAATCCTATAGTTATTTGTTCGTGTCTCGTTGCTGCAAAAAAGCATGCCCTGCCTTCGTGGTTATGGGTGCGCTATAAAAGTGAAGGTCAAATTCCATTATTTGTTGGATACGAGTAGCTAAAGTGTTGGCCCGGCATGGCCAGGGGGTTATGGCGCTCGACTCGCAATCTGAGGGTCGCAGGTTCGATTCCCGTCCCACCAAACATACTCGTGGGGGCGTTATAATTTGACGGTCAATCCCACTATTCGTTGATAAAAGAGTAGCCCAAGAGTTGGCGGTGGGTGGTGATGACTAGCTGCCTTTACTCTGGTCTTACACTGCTAAATTTGGGACGGCTAACGCAAATAGCCCTCGTGTAGCTGTGCACGAAATTCAAAAACAAACAAACCAAGCTAAAGTGTTGGCTTCCCTCCAGTCTTTCATCAAAATGAGGGGTGGATATGCACAGGTGTGACAGTTTTCCATAAAAGGAATAATAATACTTTACCCATGGATGGGACCCATAGCAGTTTACTCCCAGCTACTCGTAGAAATTGACCATATTTGATCAGTTTTTTTGTGAAAAAACAACCATGCAAGCTTCAACTATTGATATGAAAACCAACACTTTCATTTTAAAACTAACTGCAATTGAATTTTGTTGTTAATTTTCTAGAATACTTGTATGGCACGGTCCAATGGTTAATGTTCTGGACTGTGGATCTGTGGGTTTATGAATCGTATCGCGTTTCGAGAAAATCACGCTTCTCACTTTGAGGCCGTGGGTATGTTACAAGAGTGACGGTAAAACCCACTTCTACCAGCAACTCAAGAGTTGGTGGGGGGGGGGGGTGCAACTGACACTCTTCCTTCCCTCTAGTCTATCAATTCAAATTTAATAACGGCTCGAACATAGGATCTTCCCATCTGTAGCCCAACAAGCTAACCACTAGGTCTTGAATGTAAAGACTTGTGTTAGTGTTAGTTTGAGAATGGAAATTTACAGCTATGTTTATCGTCTATCATATTTTCAATTTTGTTCGCGTTACATACGTGTTTAGTGAATGTTAAAGTATATACAGAGGACCTTTTATCAATGCAATATATCAAGTTATAAAATTTTAACTGTCGTTAATAAATTTAAAGAAAATCAATTAAAACAATTATTAGAAAATTAATTAAACAAAGAGCGTCTGGATAATATGAGTAATTTTACTCTATTGAGCTTCAGTTGTGGCTCAGTAATATGAATAATAATATTTACATTGATTTATGTTGTATCTTATAATTATTTTAGTTTCCGTTTAGTTCTGTATTTTTCATATTAATTGTGATTTTCATTACATTTATAATAGTTCGTTATATATTCACATCTTATTTTCATATCAAGTCCAATTAATGATTTATTTTCAGCATTATTTGTTACGTAAGTATGATACATGATATCCTGTTTGCGTGTTTGTTTCAATCCCCCCCTCCCGCCATTTGACATCTCGTGCCTCACACGGATCTTTTAACTGTGTTATGTTCCAGTGTTAAGCTTAACCTTTTCTGGGTTCATGATTATTGGACACGTGTGTAAACCTGTATTTTCGATCTCTTATAGGTATGAATGGAAACGTGTTTAACTATAACACTCTGTTTCCTTCTTTGATTGTAGTTACCCTATCGGGTAATATAACGTAAAAATGAATGAGTATATAATAAAAATAATATGTTATAGGCATTTACTTCAAGATAATAACATATTTAAATGAACAAAACGTGATACATAATAAAATTATAAAATTTCATAGGAGACATTCTAGGGATATCGGGAAGTTTTGGTAATGCGTTCTCATTCGTACAGTCACAAAATAAATACCTCTTATTTGATGACAATGGTTTGACTGAAAAAGTCGGTCGAAAACGTGTTTAGAGTTTCACACTTATTATGCACGAAATATCTTCTTTTTTCCACTGAGTGGATGGGAATTTCAAAGATTTAAACATCACAACGGTACTCATTCTGTTGAAACAGCTACTTTTATAAAAGATTTAAATATTCCTTATGTGGACTGTATGTCCCAGGTATTAAGCACTAGGGATAACGGAATTAGAATAGAAGGGAAAATAATAATAGAGATATAACTTTGTAGTCCACCCTTATTTCAAGGAACGCGAAGATCTCCTGTTAACGCACATAGACAATATTCGGTTCTTCCGGTTACTTAGTTTCCCACAAGAACTCAAAATGCACACACAAATACACATGTCAAACTACCTTACAAGTTTTTCCCAATAGCATCATCGGCACCTTAGGCTATAAGACTGTTTGGTACAGTAATTGTAAGAGGTTGCGGTGTTGACTAGCTGTCTTCCCTCTAGTGAGTCTAGTCTATCAGATCTATATTGGGGACTGCTAGCGCCGATACCCTCTAGTACCATTAGGCAATATTCAACGAAACTGCGAACATGTTATTATATACGGGTCTCCGTGTTAGTAAACACTATGAACGTATTTTCAAAACCTATTTCACTTATAATTCAAGAAATATTTTAAAATTACCAAGATTAGAAGACTCAATTAATTATTATATGGTTTCAAGAAGTGTATCCAGGTTTTAATGACTTATATGCTAAGTTGACTGAATGTGTTACCAACTGGTTGTAGGTTTCTTTTATCTTTTCCTCGTATGTGGCTCATATCCCATTTTTTTTTAGTATTATATCATTTTCTTCTTCTTTGAAAATTGGATAAGATATTCCATATGGATAGATGTTACAGGTTTTTGAATGATACTGTATTCCTAAATTTTTGGTTTTCTTGGTTGTTTTGTTTTTCCAATGCTTTTTACTCCACATTTACAAAGGGTGTTATAAATGGTGTGGCTCCATTGGGTTCTTAAATCGTTTGATGTGCACTAACTACGAATGTATTTTGTTGTGTTTTCCTTTGTGGCCAGGCATGGTCCAATGGTTAGTGTTCTGGACTGTGGATCTGAAGGTTTATGGATCGTGTCACGATTCGAGAAAATCACGCTTCTCACTTTGAGGCCAAATCCCACTTCTACGAGAGTAACTCAAAAGTTGGCGGTGGGTGTAATTGACTTCCTTCCTTCCCTTTAATCTATCAATTCAAATTTAAAAACGGCTAGCGCTGATAACCTCATATGGTTTCTTGCAAGTCCTAAAAACAAATAAATAAGTACCGTATTTTTCGGAATGTAAGACGCACCCTTATTTTGAAGACAATGTTCTGGGAAAAAAAAAGCTACAGTCGCA
>NW_013667514.1:92481-108350 GCF_000517525.1 Limulus polyphemus
TGCGACTGTAGCTTTTTTTTTCCCAGAACATTGTCTTCAAAATAAGGGTGCGTCTTATTCACCGAAAAATACGGTATATACGATACTTTGTATGTTTACAGAGAGACCTGTGACATAGAGTAATATGGCTATGTATCTGTACTTTTATCCTAGATATGTTTGGTGTTTGTCTTCTTTACTATTCTTTTTATCCATTGCCGAGGGAAGTTATAATGAAATTTTCTTCTTAGCATCTACTGTATTACAAATCTTGTTTATTCCTTACAAGGGAACCCCCCAGTGGCATAGCGGTATGTCTTACAACGCTAGAATCCGGGTTTCGATTCCCATGGTGGGCAGAGCACAGTATAGCCCATTGTGTAGCTTTGTGCTTAATTACAAACAAACAAACCTTACAAGGGAGTTTGATTTATAGGCATGACATTTAACGTATTTGTGGGTTTCTTGTTGATTTATGTAATATATGAGTTATGTGCCTGTTTGGCCATTATATAGGAATGGGAATTTATCTGTTTTCTATTGGGAATCATTCAGGGGATTCATAAGTTTTGGAATCTTGTCTATAGTTTATGATCATGCTAATAATTTGTCGTCAGCTTTTCTGATCTAAATCTTTCGTTTCAGAGTGCGAAGACGTTATCAAGGAAATGATCCATGTAGGAGTTACCGAGCGCAGGTGATAGGGGTGAGTCCTGATGTTAGTAGTTATCTTAATTTTGAAAATAAATTGTGTTGATACAGGGAATTATTGAGTTATATTATCTTAGAGATTGTCAGTTGGGTGCATTCTTTGAGAGCTCCATCATTTTCAAGTTGATGGTGTATCAGTACATATAATACTCTAGTGCAAACAAACTTATCATTGTGTATTGTGAGGTTATTGTGGTTGCTTCCATAACCTATACAAAGTGGACTAACATGTATGGATGTGTTACCAGTTATTAAATGTACCAGATATCTAACTAAGTGGCGAATCTCTGCTGTTAACTATCGGACGGTTTGTTTGTTTGTAATTAAGCACAAAGCTACACAAGGCTATCTGTGCTCTGCCCACCACGGGTATCAAAACCCGGATTCTAGCGTTGTAAGTCCGCAGACATTCGGACGGAGAGGCTAGTCTTGTTTGTGAATGCTCGGTAGGTCTTAAAAGTCTGCTGTGATTTATTGTTAGTTACTCGTTCCTTGAGGAGTTTGTTAATCTTTTTTTCTTTCTTAGTGTTTCTTACTGGATTAGGCTTTAATCTTTTTTGTGGCCATCTTCAACTAAAGTTTGTACCTAAAAGTTATTGATCAAATATTAGACAAGATTTTAGTTTGCTGTTAAATACAAAGCTGCATAATGGGCTATCTGTACTATGCCAAACGCAGGTACCGAAACCCGACTTCTAGCGCTATAAGCCCCCAGACTTACCGGGGGCTACTTGAAAAGAGATTACAAATATGACCTTCCAACAGAACACATATATAATGTTCTTTAAATATGAGTTTTAAGGGTTTGATAGGTCAAGAAAAAAACACTATCATCAGTCAGTACCTTTTTTTACGCTTAGAACCAGTTTCTTCTTCTCAGAGAAACTGGAATATCAGCTATTCCTTGTTGTCACGAGGAGCTCGTTGTAATAGATATTATTATACTATGTCAAACGAACTGCTATTTTTTGTTGTCAGGAAAGACATATAGGCCTAGCATGGCCTGGTGGTTAGGGCGCTCGACTCGCACTCTGCATGTCGCAAGTTCGACTCCCAGTCGCCAAACATGCTCGTCCTTTAGGCTTACTGTCCAGCCATCCTAGGGTAAAAATTCTTGACTAATACAAAAACTACCCGAGCGGCCGATCACAAAAGTAATTGGAATTAAGGCCAAATGAAGAAGAAAAGTTGTCAGGAAAGAGATTTAGTTTCTTGTTATTAAAACTGCTGTCAGTTGTTGTAGGGTTAGGTGTGTGTTACCAGCTACACTTGGTTGTCAAGAGGGAACCTGCTGCCAATCATGATTTCAGGGGTATGTGTCTACCAAATCTTCTATTGTATCTTTCTTCGTGACGTTAAAGACGTATTAAGCACAAACAGGGAGAATACAATTTGTTGGTACTAAAAATAAAAAGTTTGATCTTAAATAAATTAAATCTTGATTAACGTAGTAAAATATTAAAACAACGTGCCTGGTTAGTTTATGGTTGAGCACAAAGCTACACAATAGGCTATTTTAGCTATGTCCATCATGGGTGTCGAAACTCGGTTTTCAGCGTTATAAGCCTTCAGGCTTAACACTAACTAAGTAAAGCTTTGCAGAAATGTCCAATAAGTTATGTCTATTGTTCTTAATTCTAATTTTTATCCGTTTTGAGCACCTAAGGACTTAAAAAATAACTTAATATGTTACTAAATTAATGAAACTTGTGTTATTTAAATGATAGCCGTCTTATTTACTAAAAACATGACTTAATGTACGTATATTGCTTTTATAAAGATACAATTTCTTATAATTTACATAGGTTGTAACGAACATTAAGAACTAAACGGAGTTTCCTAGCCAAATTTTGGAGAGAACTATCTTGCTGATTGACACGATCTATGCTTTGTTTTGATCTTAGGATGTGCTATGTTCACAGAATTTTACTGTATACCACCTCTCATGAAGAATTATGCTATATAATGAAAAAAAACAACATAATATAAATATTAAAGCAAAAACTGGTTAACCACAGGCTTGTTACTGACAAAGTAAAAACGTTGATAGAAATGTTGCTGCCTGTGCTTTTTTTGCTTCTAACATAAAAAGGACACCTTGCGGTAAGAAAAAGCATTTAAAGTATTAAGCAATGGTGTAATTAAATATAGTATGTTACTTTTGTTAGTGTGTCATATTACATATTTATACAAAGAAGAAAAAACAAAGACGTTTTCATCGGAATTATTTACTGTCTTTCAAGTTATAAGAACACTAGAGTTATATTAAAATGTCTTAAGTAGCCGATAAGTGACTTTTACGTGCGTAATGATACTCTGGAGAAATTGTGAACAATTGAAGCTTTTAATCCGTGTTATGACGCTTAACCGTTTTTTATTCATTCTTATAAAAATATATAAATAACACATGTTTTGTCTTTCTTATTGCATTTGTTTTTGTTGTTAAGAGTCATGAACATGGACCCTTCTGGTTGATCAAAAGTTATATGAAAATCTTAAATTACTAAATTTAGAATATAAAATTAGTCTGCTTAACTAAAAGAAAAAGATAATTTGTCAAATGTACATACATAACGATTGATATTATGCTTTCTTACATTACATATTTTGTTTGTGTTACAAAAGAAAATTGGAGAAAGGGTTTGTGATGAATTGAACTAGAATGAAGTTTACTTTATTTTTTATCCGTGTAATTTTACTCCTAAAGTTTATAATTTTAATTTGTAACAAGCTAATATCATTATCTTCAGAGAATTGCAATGTACATAACTTTGATTTCAAAGTTTCGCACTTGTGAAAACTTGATCATATAAATAATTTATTATAGCATTCTGTTTTTAAATTAAAGCGAACACTTGATAGAACGTAAGTGCTTGACGTACAGTCAATTCTTTATGTAGAAAGTGGGTGTAAGCATTTAAAGTATATCCAACACACGTGCGAGTACATCTTACTACTGGATTAGACCCTAGAGCGGAAGACCACCATTTCAGTGACCAAAAACTGGATTTTGTTACTGGTTTGTTTGTAAGTAATTCAATATTTACTTCGAGAAATACGTTTTAGAAAAAGACAGGTAGATAAAAATGCAAAACACACTGAGGCTCACATAACGTGTAACAATAAAATATAGACTTAAACGTGACATTGTAACGGATGTCGAGTTTAATATAAAATTAGCAATTTTTACTACTTTTTTTGCTGAAGTATGAAGTAATAAGCAGTAACAATTTTTATTTACATATAATTTTTGGCAAAGTACACAAACATTGCTTGAAAAACATTGATTTTTCATTACTTGCTTTGTATCTAGCATGGCCTCGTGATAGAGTGCTTGTCTGTGAATCTGAAGATTCATGGTTCGTGTCCAATTGCCACAAATCGTTCGTTCTTTGTGAGTGATGACAAAATCATACTAATTGATTAGATTAACCCAAAAGTTTAGCGGTGATTGCTATTGCCTAACTACCTTCCCTCTAATCTATCAATTTATAATTAGGGATGGCTAGTGCAAACAGTCCCGGTGCAGCTTTTAACGCATATTCGAAGGAGTTTTGTTATTGTTTATTTGTTAAGCACAAAGCTACACAATGGGATATCTATGGTCGGCACAACGCATGTATCGAAATCCGATATTTAGCATCATAAACCTTCAGACGTACCGCTGAGCCACGAATAAAACACGCGTACTGAAAAGTCTACGCCAACAGAAAAGTCATTCTGTAAAATAAACGAAACAAAATAATTTCCTGGTTATCACATGACTAATGTATATTGTTAGCACGCAAGACCATTTCAGGTATAAATAATGTTCTTGTTTTTTGGTGTTTTTTTACAAGTAAAGTGAATATGAAAGAGCCTTTGTCGTGTTATAACAGAACAATATTAATGTTTTTAATGTACATAAAAGGAAAATGACGATTATTCTTTATTGTTTACGATAAAACCTGCTGTTTGTCTTTCTCAATGAATAGTTTTATTGTAAAACACTCATAAAAATCGGTAAAGATAAGCTAATTCTTTTTTGCAATTTTGTTCGTATTAGTTCAATAGAAATAGACTGTTTATAAATGAATGTTGATGTTTCTGGAAACAGCATGAAGTAGCAGCAAAAAAGACAGAAACCAAGAAACAACCAGCAACAAGTACCAAGCAAGTAACTACGTGCATCTAATGGTTCCAAAAGCTTTCAAACTTAAGAATTTATAAATCATTTTGTAAAAACTTCTGGTATTTACAATGCGAATTTATCATAAATTGCTTGTATTTAGTCAAATTAATAAAAAAAGGCCTAAATGTAACAAAATACTGGTTTAGTTTAAACTATAAATCAAACAATTGTTGAATTAACTTGTAACACAAACACGCGATGTCTGTTGTTTAAATCTTATTGTCATACTATTAACATTTTTTAATCGTCCCAGATAGAATAAAACCTCCTCTGTTCTTATAATGTTAATCGCTGCACTTCACTGTCTCATTCCTAAAGCCTTTGCGAATTTTCTGTTGATGCTAAGCCTGGCTTCTTATAAAATGGCAACCACTGCAGTCTGCACTAAGCACGTTACCCTCGTCTATAGTTTCTCATCAATTTCTCCTCGTTCTCTCTACCCCTTTTCTTTCCCTCCCTCTCCTTTACTACAACTGGCTGCGATTAGAGGTAGTTTCAACCCTTTGATCCCGGTCCAGAAACCTGCACATCTGCCTTATGGCTCTGCGCATGCATCTATGGATTGTAAACGAACGTGATAGAAGAGTGAGTTCCTGGTGGAAACAAAGGATGACCTGACTAATAGGATGACTCATCAGAATGGGCGAGGCTCGCTAGAGATAGGGTGCGCTGTTCTAAAATTTCATTTCATGATAACGAGAGTCTGTTTTATAAAGACAGACGTGTCTCCATTTCTTTCAAATAAAGGGAGCTAAAATAGTATACATACATACTTAAAATCAATACACTCGCACTGTTACACTAATTTGTTCATAATCTGAACCCTAAAGTAAATGACCTGTGTTATTGAGCGTAGTTTTCTGAATAGATGGAAAGGGTTACTAAGATTTCATGAACCTCATTATTTATTAGAATATAAAATACAAAGCTACAATGATTATGTCGCGCGAAAAAGTAATTTAACTCAAGGTTTACAAGCGTAGATCTTATCATATTACTGACTTTGCGCGCGATACAATCTGTTTTTGAAGAAAGTTGTTTGTTTTCGGTGTTACTATATATATATATATATCTTATTTTTATATATTTTCGTAGAACATAATTATGTTTAAGTATAATGAACAAATTTTATATCTACATTTGGTTCCCTACGACAGATATATATACCAGAGTTATATTCTCTAATTACAGTCATATAACACTTTATAATACATTCAAATCATAAAAATAATCTCGATAGTACTGTTGTAAACATATTTTCAATTTTCTGCAGCGTTTCATTTTAGAACGTAAACAAACAAACTGCTACCATTGTCAGTTCGTGTTGACATTAATTACTAAACGATAAGCACCAGCATTGATACAAATATAGTATCTTTACTGGAACGTTAACCATGTCCAATTTGTATAGCATTTAGACGGTCAGCACCAAATTTTCTGGTTGTAACCCTTTATCTTCCACCTTTATTCCATGGAATTTTATTTTAAGATTCACTCTTAATCAAATAATCCTCTTGTAACAAATTAAGTAGTGTCAGAAGAGCATATATTTTTACATGTAGGTGCAAATTGGAGGTCAATGATAGCTATTGCATTGTAACAGCGTATCATTTTATCTGCGTTTAATTATTAACAGTAAAAATAAGTTTCATTAAAGTTAAATATAACCTAGTACGTCAGACAAAAATCAGGTGACTGGCTAGAAGAGACTTTTTATTTTGTTTTCCATTACGGCTATGTTCCATATTAATATGGGATTAAGTAAATAAACGAAAACAACGTAGAAGAACCTTTTACATTATACCTAATTACTTTCATTACAACCAAATGTGTTTTCTGTCTACCTTTTACCTTTGTGTTACACAAAATTAGTACAATTTACTTTGTGATTATCTGTGTAAAAATTACAAAAAGTATTAAAAAGAAAAGAAAAAAGAGGTAAGGATAGATTCGGCTGTGGCAATAATATTAACAGTTACTACCTTTCTGTCTGAAGATGATCATTTTTCTAAGTTTCATCATTAATTTTCGTTTAAAGCAAACTAACTACAGAGATGAGAATACAAACAATAATCCAGTAATTAACACAGTTAATTTTATATATCAGCCTCACTAGGAGTGTATGCAACATCATAAAACAAACACTTATAAACATTAGAGAGCATTGACTCATTAGTTAAAAATCCTTGCTATCAGCAATATTTTCGGTCATAATCCTAGTATCTTACGTCATTATCTGTAAAATCATAATCATACATTAAAAATCTTGACTGTCCAGTAATTTATGAAAATATTTTAGCCCAATGCAGGAAATGTCAATGTATATTGTATATTTAACGAAGCTCTAAAGTTACAGCAAATTAGTTCCATGCGTTGAATAGTTGTAAAAGTTCCATCAAGATACACATATGCAAATTGAAAACTTACTTCGAAATTCATAGATTTGAAGCTTTATGGTAACGAAATAGTGTAGTTTTTCTTCGATGTTTACGTTAAAACGTTTGTTTAATATTTATTCTCTTTCTTTAGGACTATCTTCCTTATTAACTGCATCTGATAAGTTACCCTTTTTTTAATTAGATATTGATATTTTTCATTTGTATATGATTTATTTTAATATAGTTCAAAGCAGTGAAGACTTTTGTGTTAGACTGTTAAAGACTGTTCTCCTTATTAAGTCCGTCTGTTCATTTGTTTTTGTTTTTACGTTTTGGTTAAATATTGTTAACTATTTTATTATTACGTTGACTATATTTATAGAATATAATTGGCATTATTATTTTCCTTGTTGATTTCGTTAACGAAAAACCATGAGCGTTATAATGAACCAGCCGACGCTCTGTCGTCGTGTATTTTTTAGTTGACAAATAACTGAGTTTGTCACGACTTCTCATACTTTTCTTTTTCATTGGTGAAAGCCATTAACATTGGAAAATGGCAGAGGCAAGGGGAAAGTGGACATACACATGAAGTTGTATGTAACATTGTAAACGTAAGCCCACGCCCCAAGTTTGTATTCACTAGGGTAAAAGTGAGCCTACTCCACAAGTTTATATACAGCAAAGTAAAAGTGAGTCTACTCCACAAGTTTATATACAGCAAAGTAAAAGTGAGTCTACTCCACAAGTTTATATACAGCAAAGTAAAAGTGAGTCTACACCACCGGACAACTATAAATCTTTCGGTTGGAAAATTAGAGGCAGAAAACAGATGTAGCGGTATATATATGTGTGTGTGTGTGTAAGATAGATAGATACACTGCACGAGGAAAGGGAAATTATCATCAGTGACTGTCAGATTTGGTGCCTACACTTACGTTGGTTCTATAACTAAAAATGTCTTCATATTAAGCACTGATCATATTATGGAAGGCAGATTATTTAGAGCTGACTTCTCACTCTTGCCGCCTATGTATAATGTTGTTAAAATGCTATTGCAGTAAAAAGAATGAAAAGAGTTTATAACAAACTTGATATACTATTAATATTAATTTTCCTTAGCTTTGAATGACTTAATAGGTATATTATGGATTTATACAAACCTAATCGAAATACGGGAATCTAGAATTTTGTGCTTAGAAAACTACAACTTGTATAACAAATCTTCTTTGGCAAAATAAAATATGAAAATAATCACGTTGGTTTTAACGGGACAAAACGAGAAATTAACCAGAGATACAATTACTTCTACTAATGTGTTATGTCCAGCAAAACATAATAAGACAATTGCACGGAATTTAAAAAATATATATGCATAGATATTTTAATATATAAGTAGATGTAGTGCAAAGTCATATACGTATTTTAATCACATGCAATATATGTAAAAAAATAAACGAAAATCATCAGAGCAGAGCTTTACCAAACTTACAACATGTATAGATTTGGTTGTTGCTAAATGCAAAGCTACAAAATGGGCTATCTGTGCTCTGCCCATCATGAATATCGATACCCGATTTATAGAGCCTGCAAACTTACCGATGAGCCACTGGAGTGGGAAGGGGACATTACGTATTGTTCAGTCATATTACAAAGTAGAATAAAAATATTCGCATCAACCTCATATCTGTTATATAAAAAGTCTCCTCCCTTAAACAGTTCTCATATTAACTCTGACCTAGTGTATTACTATGTAAATATATTTATATATATAGTATTGCGTGTGCATTGTTATCAAAGCAGACGTAAAGGGTGCGGTGTTAAAAGGATGGATGGCTTTTTGTACAGTGAAATGATGTGATGATATCCTGATCGTGCACGTGCTCGATGTTCGTGTTAAAAAACACGGTTGTCTTTGTTTGAATACATATATAGCGATCTAGGAGGTTCCATCAATGTAAAGCCTTAATGAAAATACCAGCAGAGCTCAGTTCATGCCGTGTTTAGTGGGTGAGGTTATGTTGTGATCATTCGGCCTGTCTGCGCACAGAAGAAATAAACCTATGGTCACGCTATCAAAGGCCCCTAAGCCTTCTCTTGATATAAATTACAAGTTGTTTTATACGTATAAAGCCTCAGGGTTTTGTAACCAACCCTGTGTAATTTGTTTTTAGAGTATAGTATGGTTATAAATTTGGGGAGTGTCTTTCAAATTATAGTGGAATAAATTGTGGATGTTGGTTGTATTTTCAAGGCAAAGTTAAAGTAGCTCAAAGATTAGTGTATGAGTAAACTCCAATATCCGCAACAACTGTGGATGAGTTTCAAGATGAAAACCGATAACAGCAGAACAAGATAAGTTTGTTATCTGATGATCATTTTAACCATGTAATCCTGTAGTTTGTTAATCGAATTCTATTTTTAGTGTTCATTCCTGTTCCAGTGATTTATTGTATCCTGAAGTTAAAGCAACTGAGAATATCATGGTAGATTTCGGCAAATTGTCTCGCACTTTCTGTACGTTTTAACAGATACCTTATCCTGATATTAACAGATACCTAATCCTGTAGTTTGTTAATCGAATTCTATTTTTAGTGCCCATTCCTGTTCCAGTGATTTATTGTATACTGAAGTTAAAGCAACTGAGAATATCATGGTAGATTTCGGCAAATTGTCTCGCACTTTCTGTACGTTTTAACAGATACCTTATTGAGTAACATATCAATAAGCAGGGAGTTATAGTGTGTCATTCATCCATTAAAACGTTATAATGCTGCAATCCAAATATGAAATCAAACCGAAAAATAAGAATGATCTCACAGCACGCCGTTCAGCAGCCACCTGGCGTCATTGAGTTGTTTAACTCGTGAAGGACCAATGAAACCTTATTTTTATTATTCTGAAGTCTTAATTCATTTTGACATCTTAATAATTTGATGATGATACATTGTTTTTATTTGCTATAGTTTGTAGAATTAAACAGTATCGTAAAAAATCTATAGCTCAAAAAATCTGTATACAATTTCTGACATATTGGGTGGTGACGAAACTTGTTATTCGAAATGAGCTGTAAGATGTAAAGAGATGATTTGTGACAACATTCTGATAACGTAAATAATATGGTTTTAATTCGAAGAAAAACCGTAGTTGTAACTTCTAGTTGGTAATAATGTCTTTCTACTTCTGCCCAACCCACATATCTTAAATCAAACAGAAAAGTTAATTCTTATCATAACACTATCTGTGCCGTTGATAAAATATTTAGGATTCTAATGAAAATTATAAACTTTATTTTTTGGCTAAACACAAAGTCAACTCAATTTTTCTACTTATTTCTTCTTCAATAGAACGTTTTTAATATCGAAAAATTAAATAAAAAGTTATTGTGGTCTGTATTAAGCATAAAGCTACACAAAGGGCTATCATCCCACCACGGATATCGAAGCCCAGTTTCTAGCGGTATGACATACCCCTGTGTCACTGGTTGGGGGGGGGTAAATAAAAAGAATTTTTCTTATTATCTTTAGTCACCGTTTTGAAGTTCATTTCATAGCGGCTCGGCATAGCGAGGTGCTCGCCCTTTCAGCCGTGGGATCATTATAATGTGACAGTCAATCCCACTGTTCGTTGGTAAAAGAGCAGCCCAAGAGTTGGCTGGCTACCTTTCCTCTAGTCTTTCACTGCTAAATTAGGAACGACTAGCGCAAACAGTCTTCGTGTAGTTTGTGCGAAATTCAAAACAAACCAATCATTTCATAGTATTTTTACACTTTACATAATATAAACTATTTGAAATTGTTGACTACTGTAGCACAACAAAACGTGAAGTACGGAACCCGTAATTAAGATGAATTTGATGCGCCTTTTTTTTTTGGTAGATGGAATACATCCAACTTGAAATCAAAATTCCAGCTACTCTTCACTTGGCATGGCCAGGTGGTTAGGGCGCTCGACTCGCAATCTGCGGGTTGCGGGTTCTAATCCCCGTCACAGCAAACATGCTCGCCGTGGGGGCGTTATAATGTGACGTCAATCCCACTATTCGTTGGTAAAAGAGTTGGCAGTGGGTGGACTTCCTTCTAGTCTTACGCTGTTAAATTAGGGACGGCTAGCACAGATAACCCTCGTGTAACTTTGCGCGAAATTCATAACAAACCAAACAAACTTACTTTTCCTACATTATAAGCTGAAGGAGGAGATACGATCAAACCTTGTAAAACCAACAAGATAACAATCAGTTTAACATTTCCAGACTTAAACTTTTCGAAGCCAAATATTTCGCCTAAAGTTATAGTAAAAAAAACGTGTACAGTTAAAAATGTAAAGGATTTTAGTGACTACTATCAGCATTCATCTGTTTTTCTTATTTTTTACTAAAGACATCACGTACTTCTTTTATCGAACGTTATTTAGATATCCTTAAAAATATTATTATTTTGATGTTAAACCGATATGGTAGAAAAATATCATTCGTTGTTTAACGTATTTTTGTTTTTATTTTATCCGCTCACCGGATCACTATCTATTTAATGGCAATCAAGATCCGGTTTTAAATATTTGATGCTCAAGCTCAAACATTCTGTTACATAAAAAGTCATGAAATAGTGGCCAATTTTATTTAGTTTGTACTAATGTATACTAGTATATTTGGTATCTGACACGAATTAATTTAATCATTATGTAGTTAACGTTAATTGCCAGTTTTCTGCTCCACTGTAGGTTAGCTTTTTTAAAAACTATTTTCTAATAACCCACCATTACTGTTTGTTTACGTTGCTGTTAATTTCTAAGTCGATAATAGAATACTTATTAACTTAAGTAAAACACAGATAACAAGATTGTTTAGTAGTAACTTACATTAGTAGTGACACTATTAGTAACATAATTGATTAATAACAAAGATAATAAAATCATTAAATAATAGCATAGTTTGTACGTTTTGGTTCTGTACTGACATAGTTGTATATTAAGATAATTTTGAAGTAATGTAGCAATGAACAGTATAACATAAGTGTGTAATAACGTTCTCACTGACAGTCTATTATGTGCCACTGACGATGGTGTCAGCTGATGTGGAAACGTTTCTCATTTTCTTTTTTTTATTGCCCATTCCATTTGTAATTCAAATAACAATTATGATTCCAATGCTCTTGAGATTTTCCCAAAGAAAAAAAAAATCTATAAGTCTACTTGAAGAGAGTATAATATATTTGTTATAGTGTCAACATCTTTCCTAAACTGGTGAAGCATGATTGTAATTAATTATATTTGTCATAAAACATTAGTATTAGGCTTATTGATAGTTTAACACTACGCTCGTTATTCATTTTCTTAGGGCGTGTTCACAAATAAGAGTGTTTAACAGTATTTCAACCACACTATGTCCGCCACATCCAGTGCCAACGACGCGTTTCGCTCAATACATAGCTCATCTGGCCGCATGAGACACAATCAACACAGTAACGGTTCGAACACTATTTATATGGACTATTTTTCTAAACAAATACTATGCTTGTTGTGTCCAAGCTGGCCTGATGAGCTCTCTATTGAACGAAATATATCGTCGGCAACGATGGTAGACATAGTGTGGTTGAAATATTGTTATATAATCTTCTTGAAAAACCCCAAGAAGCTGAACAAAGAAAGTGGTGTTGAAAATATAATAGGCCTAATACTAATTAATGCCTTATTAAGGATATAATTAATAATATAAAATTTCTGTTTACCATGTTTCAGTAAATGAACAATGGAGTCATGATATACTTATTACACTAGTACAGAAAATACCAAAATTTATAGAACGTTGAGTATATGTATATCAACAGTAGAACGAAACTTCTTTAAACCAGTAGTTCGATAACATGCTAAACTTAAATAAAAAAACACTCATGCACACTTTAGACATTCGTATAATTCTGTAATGTAGTGACGTGCTGAAGATTGATGTTGAACTATGTGGAACAGTTTAACACCCGATAATTGTGGAAGTAATAAATATGTCATACTTAAGTGATACTTTTACTTGCTTGTGTGAAAGTAAAAACAGATGTAAAAGTCCAATACTAGCTTATACTAAATATGGGAGTGAAAATGTTATAATCCTTAACATTACCAGGTGTTGAACTGGAAAGTAGGACTATAGAAACAACCTAATATCATCACCCACTAAAAAGGAAAGAAGGGGACAATGTCATATTATGTGATACTTCCAAGTGTTGAACTTGGAGATAGGACTATAGAAACAGCCTAATATCATCACGCACTAGATAAGGGCGGAGGGGGGGGGCAATTTTATACTGTGTGATACTACAACGTGTTGAACATGGAAGCATGACTATAGAAACAACCTACTACCAACACGCACTAAATGGGGGGAGAGGTGACAATGTTTTAACCATGTGATACTGCCACGTGTTAACCATGAAGGAAGAGTGAAAAAGTTATAAATTATGTGATTCCGTTACTTCCTAAACTTGCAACCTTGTAACAATGATTACAAAAAATTACTGCATTTATAAGACCACAAAAATCTACATTTGTAAGTGAAACTATTACAATTTCATACTACTGCAACTTTCTAAATGTGGAGCTAAATCTGCATGCTACATATTCAGTGTTAACTTCCTTGCCTATGTGAACAATGTTTTGTTATTGTTGTTTCTTCGTTATAGAGAAAAATATTTTGAGAACTATGAGATGTGATTCAAATGGTTCTACACATAACCATCCCAATTCGACGAGAAAATGTATCAGTCGTTAATATTTCTTATTAAAATGTGTGGTTAGTTTTATTCTCTCTTCACTATTAAGCTGTTATATTTTCCATAAGTAAAAGCTGATTTTTCTCCAAACAGTTTGAAGTCCATTGAATTTATAATTAATAGCTGTGCTCAATAAGAAAATTACTTCCCACATAAAATCTCTCGCAAACAAGGAAATGGCAATAATAGATAAATTATTATGTTTTTATGCACATTAATATATTCTAAATACATGTTTATGCATAAATAAGAACGACTAAATACCGACGTAAACAATCTTACTCGTGAGAATAGGAAGCTTTACAAGAAGCATAACATAGAGGAAAATACCTAAGTTGTCCAACCGGTTTTTATTTCAAACTCCTGGTATCTTTACAAATCAACTCGTGTTTGGTTGATCTGCTGTTGAGTCCTCCTCAGGTCTGGTTACTCATTTAAGAAGTACGTTAAAAAAAATGTTGGCGAGCTCCCTATTATTCGAAAGGCCTCGGGGATTTTTATTTCCTTTGTAACGTTGCTTAATCACCTTAAATCATCTTTATTGTTAATTATGCAATAACAGCCTCCAGTATTTAATCTTTCTTCGCCCAGCCCTAGAACTTTCCCTGGATGTTACACACATAACTCAGCAAATCCTGTCAGGACTTACGTGAAAGAGTTCGTTGTATGTATGTATGTAAGTTATTTTGCTTGACGGTTCTCAGTATTTTAATCTTTTAATCTAAAGACTTCAAAAATAGTTAGACCCAAATTATTATTAATTCTTTACAAATGTTTCCTGCCTGGTCCGTGTATATCTTTTTACTTAACGTGACAAACTGACAACTTATTCAAAATATAGAGTGTATTTGTGATAAATTGATTAATAATTCTAAACTTAAAGAATCATTTTAATTATCAGTACAGAACAAATTGTTTTTTTTTGTCATTAGAGAAAGCCAACAGGACTTTCAACAACAATTCGAACTATATTTTAACTGATAATCAGATAATATGCGATATAATCTCCATATAAAGAACAAAGAGAGCGTTATGTTGTATCAAATGAACATGGAAGTGATAAAAACGTTATGATATTCCACATATACATTATGTTCTACTACATGGCATCAGCATTGTTTTAACGTTATGAAAACGCAGATAAGTTCTGCATCAGCATCAAAGCACCTGAAGCCAGCTTCAACGAATTACCATTATTTATTTATTTACAAATATATTTCGCTCATGGTATGTTTGACATGTTTTCAGTGGTTCTGTATTCAATGAATAACGTTATGTGTCATTATATTAGGTCAATAAAGATCAAAATGTGTCAGAAACATAAATTTTAAGTTGTTTTTATTAAACTACTTAGAATCACAAGCGTATGAAAGTATTAAAAAGTGTTATGCGAATACGTCTTTTGTAATGGATGTTAGAACGAGACTTTAGATCTCTTATATTAACTGTCGTTATTGATTAAAACAGTATGTTTCCTGTAACCTAGCATTAAGATGTTACCTACATTTGACAACATTTTTATACTTAAATGATGTTTGAATAGGCTTGCAACTTTTACTGTAAGTAAGATGCTGTATACAATCATATATTTCTTCTTCTCTTACCTGTTTGGAAAGGAAAATGCACTAGTATATTACAAGTAAAAAATGTTGAAATAGAACTTCTATTCACCCAGTTTATTCTCATAAAAGTGAAGACCTGTAATTGAACACTTTGTTATTGTACAAAACCCGTCTAACCAAGATGTATGTAAGTTTGAAAAATAGAACTTCTATTCACCAGTTTATTCTCATAAAAGTGAAGACCTGTAATTGAACACTTTGTTATTGTACAAAACCCGTCTAACCAAGATGTATGTAAGTTTGAAAA
>NW_013667514.1:109211-157648 GCF_000517525.1 Limulus polyphemus
CGTCTAACCAAGATGTATGTAAGTTTGAAAAAAGCTCTTTTCTTTGATAATTTAGCGCAAAACTACACAAGAGTTTTCTCCACACAACCGTCTCTAAATTTTAACTGATATTCTAAGGGGAAGGCATCTAGTGAACAACACGCACCGCCATCCCTTGGGCTACAGTACTCAAATATAGGAATTTAACCGCCACTCTTACCGCGCCTACGGCCACAAAGCTTAAAACGCGTTTTTGCGGCAACAAACCGCGAACCACGAATCTTCAAATTATTTCTCGAGACGATTGTTATGATCTTAAACTAAACTTTATGGATAGGTTACGTTCTCTTCAGAGATAGTTCAAAAGCTACTGCGCATATATTCATTTTCTGAAGTAGAAACACATTATTTAGATGTAGAAATTAAAATAATTAATCGTGATAATAATTTAAAGGTTTTTGATAAAATAAAAACATATTTTTCAATATACGGCTTACCCTCTCCTAATAGTAATATGCCATATTCTTTTTTCGGTATTATAACTTCACAATTGCTCAGATTCAGTAAAATTTGAAATAAAGTACAATATTTCATTACTAATGTTGAAATATTGATACAAAAAATTAGTATTTAATGGATTTAATAAAAAACATCAAATAAAATTATTAAATTATTTCGTGGTAAATACAAAAATGTATAATAATAAAGAAGTAAAAATTAAAAATTATTTTGTTAAAATTTCCGATAAATATTTTTAGTTTTTAATAAGGTCATACATCTTGGCACTATTTTCATGCGTGTATGAACACAGATAACATCTGAATATAAATAGCTACAGTAGACTCTAAGAGTAAATTTAATGGGTGGAGGTTGGGAGTTATACTAGCTCCGATTACTTGGTTGGGTCTTTATACTAGTATAATTTGTCTACTATACTACTAATTAACTTATTCATTTCAGCTTTTACTACTATAGTGGAGGTTGTAATACAACGTCAGGAGGTAAAGTTCCCTTACTTACCACCAAGGGTAATACCTTATTTTCGTTTTTCTTTCATTTTACATTTCTTTGGAGAGCAGTCACCTCCCAACTGTCTGCAGGCAATAAAGGATGATATAGATGTGGGACGTTGTGGGTTTGAGCACCCACATCTGGCTCTCCTAACTTATTCTTATTTGTTCTTTCTTATTTTATGTTTATTTTTCTTTCATTAACATGTGAGACAAGCGAACGGAGATTAAGAATGGTAGACGATCTTTCCCCACTGTAATGTGGGTCCTATTTCCTCATACACCTCCAAAACCCAAGGCACATCTTGTATCCCACATTATAGACTGTGCCCTGGTGATCCTTTGTAATATATGCATCCTTTGGGTTGTAGTTGTCAAGGCCTGCTTTGATAAGTAAAATTATTTTTTACCACAGGCTTGCTGTTGGTGTTTTTAATTCAGTTCTTCTTTTTCATGTTAATATTTACTTAACTGTTGAAATAATGTTTTTACATCTTTTTGATATAATGCATTAAACCATGAGTGTGTGTATATATACGCACACGCATGGTTTAATACGTTATATTAATAACGATTTTCAATATGCAAGTCATGTGACAACCATAGCCGATACAAAGTCGCGGTGTAACGAAATGTATAAGAACTACATTTTGACATTGTGAAACGTTTCGTAGGTGTGTGATGCTACTGAAAATTGATCGCTTTTGGGGAGGGCATGTAATAGTCCTTTTCGACTCAAAATACTCATACACTCAAATTACAAGGATGTATTGCAATCGAGGATTGAGAATTTCCAAGACAGGGAGATCCTATATACGCAATAGCGTTGGAAAAGAAAGGAACATAGATCAAGGTGGAGTACCAGGACTATCTAGAAAGAGACTCATAACAAATTGTATCCCAGGCGTGGCAAACAATTACGGTGTTTTGTAACTGCTGAGAATCCACGAACACAAAAGTGTATGAAAGCCGTCCATATGCCCCAGGCAACAGTACCTAACATCATAAAAAAATATCTCAGTCTGGAAAAGCGACACCAATCACATGTACGTAGGTTACTTCCACGATGTAATCTATCACCTGTCGCATACCCCAAGCACGTGAAGATTGAAACGGTTGCTCATGCTATTCCATACTAATACATATCGGTCAAATCGCTGCTGTGTGGATGGACTGTTGAAACGTGTGCTGGAAAACCGCCATCCTCGTAAACTAGATAGATTATGGAAAGCAGTGTGATAGGATGCACTTTGGACCTGACAGCCTTACAACAGAGCATTTTGCAATAGGAACAATGTTGCAGAGCTATTGTCATGCCAGATAGGATATTGTGGTTATACGGATTGTAATCATGTGGTGAAGTTCCAAAATCATTTTAAAATAATGTACTCCTCTCTCTGTGACATCATGCTTTTTATTATCATGCATAATAACGTGAGGATAATTTATCAAATTTCAGGACTAGTTTAGTTATTTGTTTTTTTACTTACCACTTGATTTAAAGGAATGTGCGCGTTGTATTTAAACACAAAGAACAGTGTTACGTGATATACACGCTTGTTGTTTGCTAAGTAACGGAATGCCCCTCTTCCCAGTGGATCAGCGGTAAGTCTGCGGACTTATGACACTAAAAACCTGGTTTCGATACTCGTAGTAAGCACAGCACAGGTAGCTCATTGTGCTTAACTACAGACATGCAAACAAAGATAAAGTTGTATTTAAGTACATACAACAGCTTTACGTGATGCAAAGAATTAGTTTTTACATCGTGTATTAGGTTAGTTATACAGCGCCACCTAGTTGAAATATTGCGACTATGTACTTACAAAACAGATTGACTTGAATATTCAAGAAATAAGACTTGAAACATTCACTTATGTCTAAAATTGCATTTATCATCAAAACACGACTTTAGTATCTAAATTACAACTCTTAGAACTTCTTTCATCATTTGGGTCCATTCCAACCATAAAAAATAAGACAAACGCAAATTCCCACGCACCATAAGGGTCTAATTTATCAAAACATACACCTGCATTAAAATTTATCCATTAACACCTGCAGAGGCCTAACGGACGAGCTGTTGTTTCACAACAAAGGATCTCCCTCCATTGTATCTAAACAATTATCGGTGATTTTACAACTCCATCCAAAAGCTGTTTTTAGAACAATGTTTAACTACTACTGAAGCTAGATTTTTCAGCGAATACTTTATTTATTGTTAATAACAGAAATATAAGCTAGTAAGTGGTAAATAATTGCTCTTTTATTATACTAAGTTAACATCAAAAACTGATGGCAAAGCACTTTTTTTTTAGAACACGTTATTTGGTTTGTGATAGGTGTTTACGATACATACGTGTGTTCACTGCAATTGGGTCTGTATCTGTGTGTCTGTCTGTTTGTGTTACCGTTCTCGTATCTCGAAAACTGATAGACCAGTGTACACGAAAATTTTGCACAATATGAGAAGTCAGTGTGGAACAATTTTCCCCAAATTTGGTCCGGATACAAATTCGGATCCAGATTCTGGATAACTCTGAAACATTTTTTCATAATGAGGAGATAGAGTATGTTCGCGATTTTGGGTTAATAACTCTGTAAAGTGTGATCGGATCTCTACCAAATTTCATGGGCACATTAAGGTTGAGACTCCTCATCACAGAACAAAAATGATCCGGATCGTTGATTATTCTGGATCTGAAGAAGATTTTCTGAGTTTCCAAAGGTGAAATTTGACGTTATCCAATATAAACATATGCAATCTCGAAAGAGAGCGTCATGAGGGTATGCAGTCTTTCTTATTCCTCTTATTTGGGTTATTTTGAATGTCACGCGAAGCTGCTCGAGAGCTATCTATTCTATTCTAGCCGTCCTTAATTTGGCAGCGATAGACTAAAGAATGGGCCCTTACTAGTCAACCCCACCAACCGCTAACTCTTGGGCTATTCTTTACCGAAGAATATAAGATTGAACCTCACATTATAACGCCCCTACGGCTGAAGGAGCGAGTATGTTCAGTGATGAGGATTCGAACGCCCAACCACCAGGCCATGTGTGATGATTAAGTCATCACTACTAGTAGAGATGTGTATAAGACATGCAAGTGACGATGAACATTTTACTGCTTATAAAGGTGTGACAGAATAATGCGGTATATAATGAAACCCTAACTACTGGTAGAAGTGTTTACAGCCCGGATGATAACTAATCCGCCATTACTGATAAATGTGTGTGCAACCCTCAGGATTATAGAGGTCAATGCCAGAATATAAAAGTTCTTAATCTATAAGTTACAGATTTTAAAATATGCCATTCCAGTTCTAATAATTTGGGTAGGCAAGCATGTTATATCACAATGAGTTCACAATAGTTGTTTTTAGGTTTGGTTTTGGTACATCACATTATTAAATTAAAAAACAAGGAATCTTGCAAGTTCTTATATATTGCCACGCTAGCATGTACTTTCTTGATAACGTTTTCGGTTACTAACATATAAAGTTTAAAAACAAATGATATTCTACAATTAACAACCCGGTTTGCCTGAAGCACGTGTTCTTACATGGGTATATGTTAATTTTTCTTTCTCAATTACAACTGCATAGTTTCTAAGCACACCTGTCTATCAACTAAACTGTTCTACTGTATCATGACTTCCTATATGTCCAGTACATTGTTTTAAAGGGAGGGAGAATGATGATTATGATGGGGAAGTAGAAAGGCGGTGGGTCGAGGGGCACAACCATCACCCCAATCCTTTCCCAAATTACGGTCATATAAACCAACGTATTTTTCATAGCTCCGTTGTTCTGATGAAAACTACTACAGCGCCCTAGGGAGCTTTGTTAATATTAGGTTGTGAGGACAGGATAAAGGCAGGGAGAGGGGCAATGTGAGGTTGTTCTTCAGGCCGAGAGGCCCAGTTTTTCTCTTATGCTCATGCATTCCAATTTTTTTCTCGAGTACAGGAAAGAAATCAACTTAGATAATTATTTTATAGTACCAGGTAATACGAAGGCCTATCCCGTTGGAAAAATAAAATAAAAAACAAGCGAGTGTTAATGAGGAGATAAAATTGGTTAATTTACAGTGTATTATGCAGCTTCTTGGTTTGTAGTATGTTGGTGGTAGATGAAAAAAACCTCGGAATTGATTCAGTGAGTCCAAAATTGATGTTATCTAAAGTAATAACATATAAACGAACTTGTCTCGCTTTGCTAGAAGTGGGTTGAAATCAATGCATATACACACATATTTCTTGAAAACAACTATAAATAAACAATCTAATTAACATTATAATGAAAACTGCGAATAAAAAATGTGAACCCTCAAATGAATTTAGATAATAAAGACAAGGTTTAAAAATATAACAAAAAAACACAATGGAAAAAAGTCAGTCGGAAAAAAACACAAAGAAAATTACACAAACAGGTAGAAAAATAAACAAAAAAAGTACTTTGGAAAACAGTATCAATAACAGCTAAGCCACATCTGAGCCAATTATTGAAACCATGTAAACCAACTGATACAATAAATAATTAAGCTGTTATTAATACAGTTTTCTATTCAGTGGCTTCCCATTATTGTTCAACACTTGCTATTAAACCATACTGTTCTTTTTATCCTTTCTTATAATTTGTTTGCTTTGTGCATCTATACATATTTCAATATGGCTTCTAATCATTCTATGTGATAATAAAAAAGTAAAAATGCTTATTTCGAAATTTGTTATTTTATACCATTCCTAAAGTATGGGATTTTTTTTTTACTTTTTGACCTGTTTGGGTAATTTTCTGTGTCTTCTTTACCGTTGTCTTTTTTTTTCGATTGACTTTTTTTCTATGTCTTTTTTCCGATTGACTGTTTTCCATTATCTCCCCCCCCCCCAGTGGCACAGCGCTATGGCTGCGGACTTACAACGCTAGAAACCGGGTTTTGATACCCGTATTGGGCAGAGCGCAGATATCCTATTGTGTAGCTTGGTTCTTAATTTCAAACATATATTTCAAACAAACCATTGTCTTTTTTTTTGTTGTCTTTTTTTATCCTTGTCTTTATTACCGCCACTGCCCTTACCTATCCGTACTACAGAATTCATTGTCATAGCCTTGTCATAAGTAACTCAGAATTGATGTACGTAATAACTAGCCAACTTTGCAAATTATTAATATTTGAACATGGAATATGAGCGATAAATCTCATTAATGGAGTACTATTTTGTCTTTAAATCTGTAAAAACATTTGTTTCCACTCTTTTTTAAAGTATTTTCTGAAGTCATTATCCAAATTATAGACTAAAATATTCATCTAAGCATCACGTAATGAGTGAGGTATCCTGTGACTTGCAATACAATACTGACATAATCATCACTGAATCAGTGAGACATCCCGTGACTTGTAATACAATACTGACCTAAGTATCAAGGAATCAGTGAGGCATGATTCCTTGATACTTAGGTCAGTATTGTATTACAAGTCACAGGAGTGAGGCATCCTGTGACTTGTAATACAATACTGAGCAAAGTATCAAGGAATCAGTGAGGCATTCTGTGACTTGTAATACAATACTGAGCAAAGTATCAAGGAATCAGTGAGGCATTCTGTGACTTGTAAGCTAAGTGTCAAGGAATCAGTGAGGCATTCTGTGAATTGTAAGCTAAGTATCAAGGAATCAGTGAGGCATCCTGTGACTTGTAATACAATACTGACCTAAGTATCAGGGAATCAGTGAGGCATCCTGTGACTTGTAATACAATACTGAGCTAAGTATCGAGGAATCAGTGAGGCATCCTGTGACTTGTAATACAATAATGACCTAAGCATCCAGGAGTTAGTGAAGTATCCTATGACTTGTAATACAATAATGACTTAAGCATCAAGGAGTTAGTGAAGTATCCTATGACTTGTAATACAATAATGACTTAAGCATCAAGGAGTTAGTGAAGTATCCTATGACTTGCAGTATGTTGTTGATTACAGATGATGTGAATTTGATTAAATATAAGTAGGACGGTAGCTTTAAAACAATATAATTATGTATCGGTAAATAGTAGGATCGTGGTTCTCTGTAGTGTTTTAGTTTGGCTTAAATAACAGTTCTATGCAGTCCTCGAAATTGTGTGACATCACAGTTATATGTAGAGCTTATGTTTGTGTAGAATTATGGTTGTACGTAGTCCTATCGTTTGGGAAAAGTTGTCATCATTCTAACAGTGATAGTTCTATTTTTCTTCTTTTGAAAGTCCAGGTGATCATAATCGTGCCAGGTGTTTCAAAAACATTTATGAAGATGAAAACGATTTCGTCTGTGGATCAGCTTGAAGATCATGTACTTACTCATACCCTTCAATGTGACAAGTCTATCAGGATTTCGATCTTTTACCGTCACTCCTCCTCTTCCTCCATGAGGTTTGTTAACCATCTATCCAGAGGTTATCTCATCACGTGGATCTGCACTAGCTACATGAACCTATACGAAATGGTTTTGCACGTTATTTGGTCTGTTTAGGGCTTTTGTTTCCAGCTGCTGTTACACAATGTTTTTTAAAATGTCGAAGCAGTTCATACAATTAAACCTTCGACTCGCAATCTGATGATCGCGAGCTCAAATTCCCATTACCGAACATGCTCACCCTTTCAGTTGTGGGGGCCTTATAAGAGTTGGCTGTGTGTGGTGTTGACTAGCTGCCCTTCCTCTAGTCTATCGCTGCTAAATTAGGGACGGCTAGCGCAGATAGTCCTCGAGTAGATCTGCGCGAAATTCAAAGCACACTAAACCAATTACACCTATATATTCAAAAGCACCACCAGGATTCAAATGTTCTTTACTTGCGTTTTTATTCTAGTTCTTTGGTTGGTTAACATCGTTTCCCCAGCTTTAACACTGCTCTTCAGTCAACGGCTTTTCTTATAGTGTTAGATATACAGAAGGAAATCAAAGTATTTCTTTCTAATTTAGTATGTAACTTGAGATACATAAAGTAACAATTGGTAACACTTCACCCTACCCTGATTTTAAGCTCAGATTCATTGTCTGATTTTATGAATATCGTGCAGAGTGATTCCCAGAATTTAGGCATTATTAAGTGTGCGTTTTTACACACCAGAAAATATGTATTTTATTTTCCAAATGAATTACGGTTTCTAAAGAAATCTACAATATGATAAAATGTAAGAATGAAAATAAAATAGTCAAGGAAGTTAAGTGAAAACTAGAATTACGTAGTGACGTTTCGGCCGTCATAAATTACAATGAAAATCGTTAGGCCGAAACGACATTTTATTATTACAAAGTTAAATAAGCAATAATAAATAATAGTTAATAAGGTAGTATTGTTTATAGTGATATCTAAGCACATTTCATCGTATCTCGCCCGTGACTGCTATTAAGGTAATATTGTAATGTTAGTTTCTAAGAAGGGTTAAATTAACCACGTTAGAAAAATTAAGTCTAGCGCAATTACTTATGTAGACTGCTGAAGAATGTTATAAGACAACGTTTTGAGAATCTGCAAGTGACCAGGCTTTACTTTAGAAAAAAAGAATAGTATAACAATACATATACAAATACAGTTTAATTGTATTTCTGCGCGTAAAACAAAGGAAAACTAATCATTTGTGAGGAAAAAAAGAGAAAAGAAACGAACGTGACCCAGGATCTTGGAAGTGAGACATATCAATATTAAAATCTAATTCAGTCACAAGTCACCATTCTTTCAAATAACTTCGTTGATCTGTTAGTATTGTTGTGTCATAGACACTAGAGAGGTTCATTTGGTTTTAACTAAATCCAACAATAATGGTCTTAAACCAAATCCATAAATCAAGATCCAATCTAGCTATCAAATGATAGTCAATATATTTTGTTGTTTTTTCATAATTTGTAGTGCATATGGGAGGGATATAGACATTTTGACAATAAAATTAGAAAAGAAAAAAAACGACCTTAACTCTCTAGATAATGATAAAAACTTCTTTTTTTTTCAGTCAACGTTTCATCAAGGCTGGAAGCACAAGAACTGTTTAGTTTGGCAGGTAGTCAAGATTCTATTTTATTAACATTTGTAAGGAAATGTAAGAAAGGATTTCTACAAAAGGTTGAGAATCGCTATAAAATTCTATTTTTCAATAAAATAAATGTCGCGTTTCTTTCATTAGTTTTATTGGTAAAAAACAAAAGTGGTCCCAATTTCATCTAGACGCTGTAGATTTATACATTTCCAACCATTAAAAATACAAAAAAAACAACAAAGAAATCTGAAAGATATTCAAGTCGAAAGGAAACATAAATTATGACATATATTCTTCGTTAAGTTTGATATTTGAAAAAAACTAGTTGTATACTCTGCCAAATTTATATGTTTACATTTTTTCATTAATTCGGATCAGTTTCATGTATTAACTAATGACAACACTTTCCTTCTTAACTTGGAGGTTGGAATATATAAGAAATTACGAACATTCGGAAGATCTCCGCTGTTTAAGCGTACGGTTTAACAGGAGAGCAAGTCTACCATCATGCCTTGAATATCCATTCTTTCTTGTTATTCGATCATACATGGAGTTATTTATATTGTGATAGCTGTATTTGATTAATTTGTAGTCAGTCATGGCTTCTTTCGAACATCTTTGTTTGGTAATTGAAGCATACAAAGAAAAAATAATAATGGCGAAATCTGTATGTCTATCTTTACCAAGTTACTTAATAAAGTCAATCTGTATAACATAACTGGCTTTATTGATGAGTTCAATAAGTCTGTAACATTTTCCTGTTTTAACGAAGCATTCTGTTCACTCTACACATTGTCCAAAAGTAATTGATTTTTTTTTTATAATAGATATCTTAATAATAATTCGCTATTTCAGGCATGTTTGATAATTAAAAACAGGGCTAAATGTATTTGCCGGAGACTCCTCCCCACCCAACTACATAATATAGTAATGGAAATAAATCAGAAACAATTATAAAATCATACAAGCGATACAGGTAGTCTCAAACTACGAACAATGGCAACTAGATTGTGAATATATTAATTATTTAAAAAATCATCATACAAAATGCAAAAGAAAAGCGAGTAAGTTGTGTAGTGTGCTAGTATTTTGTACGTTATATCTTTGATTTACACAAAGCATTACACCTTGTTTTCATGCTACCATACAGTTTATCAATGTGCGATTGAGGAATGTTGTTCCAAATGTCTTCTATTATTCCCCACAATTCTGCCAAATATTTCGATGGTCTTTTGACTTCCTCAGCTTTTACATAATCCCGAACACTTTCAATATTGAGATTTTATGCAGACCGAGCCATGTCTGTTACTGTTCCATCGGCCTCTTACCGTCACGATATCGTTCCACAACGTTTGCTGTATGCCTGGAATCATTGTCGTGATGGAAGAGAAAAACCAGACCGAAGTATAGTGTTCTTAGGAGAATGGAATTATGGATCAGAATCTACCTATACTTTACGGCAGTGATGGTGCCACCATTTTTGTGTATATCACCAACATCGTTTGCGGAGATGCAGACCCAAGCTTGTCCTGATCTCCTACCATGCTTTACTGTAGGTTTTGTAGATTAACTAAACTATATTGTATACATATATACTTTATCACTCACTAGATCTTAATTCCTCGAACACAATAAACAGTTTAGGCTTGTGATCTAGCAGATCAAACTCTACACAGCTGCAGTTATTATTTTTCATTTTATCTTTGTAGATAACTATAACTTGTGGCGATATTTGTTGCTTTTTTAAATAAGCCAGCTGCGATATTTATAGTGAATATATAAGATTGAAACGGCCACAATATTTGCACTTAGCATAAAAAGTAATGAAAATGTATTTTGTATTTACACTAATTAAATTACATCAACATTATTGAAATCAAGAAGTGTCGCTTAAGCTCTATTGTATGTGTGGAGTCTCACACTTCCTCTATAAGGTTCTGGATTTATTCTGTTTGTTTTATACATTTCTGCAACTCAACTCACGCATTTACGTTTATTAGATGTTTTTTTTTCTGAAACACTTCGTTTGGCTGTGTACTGTGTCTGTCAGATTTTCAACTGTTTTCTTAAAGCACTGCTGTTTTTTAAACTGTGCTGTTTGCCTCATGTTTTGTTATTTTATTAATTGCTATTGTATGTATGTCTGAGGCACTACAGGTTTTAAAGATCGACTGCTTTCTGAAGCACTGTTGTTGTTTCTTTTGTAGCATTACTGCTCTTTGATGTAAGTATTGTAGTTTAGCTGGAGTAGAACTATTTGTCTGATGCTCTTCTGTTTCCTAAGGCATTATTGTTTTTCTACAATATCCTTGACTGAAGTATTGCAGTCTGTCTGGTGCTCCCCTGATTTCTTAACCTTTTCAATAAAATTACTGGTTTTAAATCGCTGCTGTTTTTTGATTCACTACTGCTTAATCTAATGCCTTGTTGTTTTTAAAGGAATCTTTTGTATATATATATATATACTGTTTAACGTGACAAGGAAATGGGAGACGGTTAATCAACAAACCTGAAAAATTAGTTGTTTTTTTTACTTGTCATGCTAACAACATATTTTGATGATCAATTATCAAAACTTAATTTGACAAAATGTAGATATTAAAGGTTTGAACTCGAGAATTATGAGTAGTTTTTAACATCTCATGTTATGATTTATGTGCCACGTTCCCTGAATCTGATTTTAATAAACGTGTCCTGCTTTTGATAAAGTGGAAAACGAAACGGGGTGACAAGTAAATAGTATTAATTCTCGGTTCATCTCAAAATCTAGCTGTTTATAACTGTTTATAGCTGTTCATACCTAGCAAAAGATGAAAACCTTTATATGCTTTCCATAATTTATATTAAAATTGCTGAAAATAAGAATTTTCTACACATATAAATTATATATCTTCAACTCCATTATTACCTCCATGTTTGAAAGCTGTTTTAAATATACTTTCGATCTCAGTGTGATACATGCCCACCTACTATAAAAGGAAGAGTTTAACTATTACACCTGATATTATATAGAGATTGATATTATTAAAAAATAAAGTAACAGACGTTCATAATATCAGGTGTAATAGTTAAAAAATATCAATATCTATATTAAAAGATGAAGTAACAGAGTTGATAATATCAGGTGTAATAGTTAAAAAAAAGATGAAGTAACACACGTTGTTTTAACCATTACGCCTGATATTATATAGAGATTGATATTATTAAGAGATGAAGTAACAGAAGTTGTTTACGTGTTTTTGTAAGTTAGTCGTTTAGATAGTTCTTTGTTTTTATTTCGAACAAGCATCATTATTTTATATTTTAATGCATTTTATGGTGTGTGTTTTTTTTTAAACTAAAGTTTCCTAGATTATTTATTTGACAAAAATCGACACTTTGTTTAACGCTAGTTTTTCACAAAACATTCCTGTTTAGCAAACTAGAGATATTAACCTTGTTCGTGAGAGCTGTTCTTACCGAACCTTGGATCTGGTTTCTTCCACTGATGTAGATGGCGTCACACTGTCGACTGTCGGTCGGCGAGATCTACGATTCATATTATTCTCACTGCACACGCTAAGAAAATTATGTTTGCATAAGCTTGAACGCCAGAAATATATTAGTCCTAGGTGAAGTGATAATAATTACACAGTTATGTTTTTATTTGTTTGTTTACTAGAATGGTTCTTCTTTACTCTTACTTGAATTCAAGTTTGACGGTTAAATACAGTTAATATTTAGTGTTTTATGTTTGTTTTAGCGCAAAGCTATCGACGCTGTGTACACCGCATTCTAGCGTTATAATAGCCATCTTAAGTTTATCACTGAACAATCAGGGAATGGAATATTTTGTGGTGAAAAATAAATGAATATCCATAATAAAATGCAGTCAGATTAGTTTTTGTTTTGGAGACGTTGCATCTGGAATATTTTGTGGTGAAAAATAAATGAATATCCATAATAAAATGCAGTCAGATTAGTTTTTGTTTTGGGGACGTTGCATCTGGAATATTTTGTGGTGAAAAATAAATGAATATCCATAATAAAATGCAATCAGATTAGTTTTTGTTTTGGGGACGTTGCATCTGGGTTGATTCATTACTGTAGAGATACATTTTTATATGTTGGAGAGGTTTTGAAAATAAAACGATAAACGTTATTAAGTTAAGGTTTTGTATGGTAAACTAACTGTTAGTAGGAACATTAATGGAGGTTAAAACCTTCTGATGGCTTGGTCAACGTACTTTGCCTCATTTTAGCCCAGGGTTACTGATGAGTTTCTATATTACGTGAAACCGGTCTAACTCAGAGAAATAACTTGAAGTAAGAAAGAAGTCTATTTTGTTTTTGTTTTTTACCAGAACTTACGAATAAACTACAATTAACTAAACAGCCAAGTGTTCCAAAGAGTGTTGTGCAGCTAATCAACAGCCCGTTCTCCGAACTGATGTTATATAGTAATGAAAATTGTAGAGAGAAAACGTCATTTGAAAGACCTTTAATATTAACTAAATCTGCTACTTTACCGGTATCGTGTTGCTTTCTCAATGGCTCTTCAACTCTTGGTCGGATTTAGCTTAGTGATTAGCGTAACGAACTGTGAAACCGAGGGTCCATGGCACGCAGCCACTTATCCCTCATAAATGCACTTTACACTTTAGGGCCATGGGTGCGTTATAAGAGTGACAATCAAATCTTATTATTGGATCAGAGTAGTCCAAGAATGGCGTGTGATCTAGTCTATCAGTTTAAAATTAGGGACCACCAGTTCAAATAGTCATTGTGCTGCTTTGCTCGAAATTACCAAACATTCCACACACTTAAGCTCTTAACCTCTGACAAGAAGAAAGTGTCTCTAAACACCTCTTGTTTCCTAATCTAGAAAAATTAAGTTCGATAAAACCAATTTAGATCTTTTCCTTTTCTCATTTGAAATTGACAAAAACATTATCAACAAAAGTTTTATTAATTTATGCCAATTAATTGTAATAATATTTTATGTATGGCAATAAACATATTATAATTCTTGTATAATGGGTATTTTGATTTAGTAACCTATCCAAGAAATTTCTTTGAAACGTAATGTTATAAAAAATTAATTGTAACACATACATTCACGAATATCAGAATACTGAATTAGCAAGTAAAATCTTGAATGTGAAGCAACAGTTTAGAACTTGCAAAGTTTACCGTGTATTTCCAGACGTTATTCAAGGACTTGAACTTGTGTAGATCCATTTGTTCGATGTTGAGGGACTGAAGCTGCTTAAACAATAAAGATAAAGCAAATGTTGTATGCTGCTGTCATTGAGGTATTCATTATAAAACTTCTTCTTCTTTAACCTTTATATTTGAAATCAGTTGTCAGTAATTAACAACTGATGTTTTTGGAACCAAATGAAATAGTCCTCATAAGAGAGTAAGAAAGGAATGCACTTTTTAAATTTTATTGTGTGGTATTCAAATGTTTTGATTTTTTTTGTTCGAATTTGGTGTCATATCAGAATCCATGCTACTTTCTACAGAACCTTTAGCAGGATTTCGTCAGTTTCACTTTTCTTCTGTTTCTATAAGGAAGCACGCTATGCTAACACGATTTGTAAACATTTCGTGTACAAAACGTACTAAGTGTTTTGATTGTACCTGAATATAATAGATCATACTTAAAAGTATTGTTTCACTGATTCTGTTTGTAAGAAGTAAAAAATCTAGCATGAGTGTTTGTATGCGCCACGTTTTTCACGTTTACAAATATTAATAAACGCATCGGTAGTAAGTGTTGATTTCAAGGGTATGTGGATTTATAATTTATTTTTATGACTTTATGCACATATAAATATATTACAAAATACCTTTAAAATGTCATCTAAATACATAGCCTCGTATGTTGACTCATCATGTGCTGAAACTGAAAATAGCATGCAAGCTGTTTGCGTTAATCCCCAGGTTTTACCTTATATTCTTACGTCCTTTCAATGAGCAGCTAACAAGGTGGCGGAGGTTATGTTTTCACCCCTGTGTGTGTTTGTCAGCAAGATTTCTCAAAAACGGCTGAATGGATTTGGACGAAAGTTGGTATGCATTTGGATTATGATCAAATTTAGAAGTTATTAGTTTTTGTAGGGTCAAGGTCAGGAAAATCCAAACAAATCCCTGCTGTCAACATGTGGACCGATTTTTCACACTATTTGTGCTCAATAACTTAGACAAAAAGAATGATCGGATTTTGATGAAACTTGGTGGACATATGTAAAATATTATTCCTCATTGTCCTACCAAAAATGGTCCACATCCGTTATAACAACGAATGTACGGACACATTTTCGTATTTTTTGAGGGCCGAATATGATCAACGTTGCGTGGCGGAGTCATGCTCTCTACTGAGCGCCCCTCCAGTTTAAAGCTTTGCTACGATACTATCGTCGGAACAAGATATGAACCTCCTGGTAACACAGCGGTAAGCTTAAGGGGTTATAACACTGAGAATCCACATGGCAAACACACCACAGATAGTCCATAATACAAATTTGCTCTAAAACAAACTAGCAAAACAAAATAAACAAGATTCAGCCTAAGGCCCCTTAAGCTGAATGAAGTTGCATGGAATAATTCTAGAATTATTACATGCAACTTCATTCAGCTTAAGGTCGAATTATTCCATGCAACTTCATTAAATTCGCTTATTTTGTTCAGTTTTGTTTCAAATCGATAACCTGCGTATTTCGTACACAAACATATATATAAAGGTTATTACAGTTCATATGCCTTTTAAAGGATATCATTCGTGTCAATTAATGTAATGAAAACCCAATGTTTAAATATTTTTATCACCTTTTAACATTATATTAATTTAACACATGTAACACAGTCACGTGCTAATCTTTCATAATCATAGTGATAAAACCTTTCCCACTTACGGAAGACTACTGACATAATGTATTTTTTGTTCCTCTACAAAATTGCATGATTTAATAATACAAGACCACTCAACTTGCGCCTATCAATTTAAATGCCCAAGAGTTACTGGATTTATTACATACACAAAAACAAAACAAACTAAAGACAAAACAGTTAGTTGAAAATCTCAATGTTTCTATGGTGCAGCATTGATATTTCCACGCCAACTCAGTTATTGGAGTTAAACTGTTGTAAATTTCAGAATGCAAAAATAAAAATCTTGAGACCTAAAAAATAGGGTTAACACACTGAGTTTCCGAAAAACAAATTGGGACAAAATATTTGAGCAAACAGTTTTTCATTTGTCCGAGCATTTTACACATTATTAGTTGTTTCAGAATAACGCATCAATGATTAAAGTCCATTCTAATGAAGTAGAGTGTTTAATGTTGTAAAAGCAATCGTTTTATGTTGTAAAATAAACGTGTTTTGTGTTGTAAAATCAACTGTTTTATGTCGTAAAATCAACGTGTTTTATGTTGTAAAAGCAACTGTTTTATGTTGTAAAATCAACGTGGTGTATATTGTAAAATCATCTGTTTTATGTCGTCAAATCAACTGTTTTATGTTGTAAAATCAAAGTGGTGTATATTGTAAAATCAACTGTTTTATGTCGTAAAATCAACGTGTTTTATGTTGTAAAAGCAAGTGTTTTGTGTTGTAAAATCAACGTGTTGTATATTGTAAAATCAACTGTTTTATGTTGTAACATCAACGTGTTTTATGTTGTTAAATCAACTGTTTTATGTTGTAAAATCAACGTGTTTTATGTTGTAAAATCAACTGTTTTATGTTGTAAAAATCAACGTGTTTTACGTGGTAAAATCAACTGGTTTATGTTGTAAAAGCAACTGTTTTATGTTTTTTGTCGTAAAAATATTAACGCAATATAAAAATAAAAGTATGAGATATAATTATTTTTAAAACAATTATATATGCACCAAAATATGCTTATTAACCCATATAGGTTAATAAAGTTTATTCTATGACCATCTGAGAACCATAGTTTTACGTTCTAACAGCTCAGTTCGATAACAGAAAACGCTACACAGATAAGGTGTGGGAAATAGCAAGGTGTAGAATTTCTTTATAAATGGTATTTTAGCTTCATTTATCACGATGTTTCAATGGCATAGATTGAAATATAAAATTAATATACTGCATATTTATTAATCCATAACATTCTGCACAAGTTTCGTTTTTCTAAAGTATATTGCAAAATTTGTCTTTATTCTGGGTTGTTATGGGATCACTTGTTTTGCTACGTAACCGCTTCGGTACAAGAAACAGTTATGAAAAATAAGATCCTTTGAAGACTTTGGATTATATATATATACAAATGTAGCTTCTCAATTTAAGTTAGTTTGGGCAATTTAGTTGTTTATATCTAAGTTCGTACGAAAGTGTTCGAGTACCTTAAGTCTGAACAAGAGGAGAGAGAATAGCAACTGTGAATAATTAAGTTTGTTTTAGCTTACATTTTAAAATCACAAATTTAATTTAAGCTATGATTTAAATTAGTTTATGTTCGTATCTGTATTTGTATCACAAAATATAAGAGTGTTTCCTCTGTTCAAGAAACAATAGATAAAGTTGAAACGTGTGGTTGACCACTATTTATTACTGTGTATGTGTGTTTTTTATAGTGAAAATCTATTTTATTCTGTTAAATGCATGCCGTATTTTCTATTCACCTGAAGTGAGCACTTTAACGTAAACAGGTTTAATTTTCGTTTAAAGGATAATCTATTATATAGATAACACAAAATGAATATGTATACACTTATTCAAATTACTCATTATTACCAATCTCGAAAGTTCTGTTTATTTTGTTTAATATTATCCATCTTACCAAAAGTTCATACTTAAGTAAGCGGTTGAACGGTAATTTTCAGCTGTCACTGCTTTAAAACGTTTCGTCCATTATAATTTGTTTTTATTTTCAGCTTTTTTAAACACTTTTACTCGTTTGTCATTTCCGATCTTTCATTAAAATTTTCGTTTGACAAAAAGATTTTATTTGTTTGATTGTTGTTAAGCGCAATGCTACACAATAGGTTATCTGTACTGTGTTCATTTTGGGGATCGAACTTCAAATTTTAGGGTTATAAGTTCTCAAGCTTACCGGTAAACACCGGAAGGGGGAGGCTTTCACAAAAAGTATTCTTCCGCTGCTTCAAAAAACGCATAGCAGTTATAACACTAGGAATTAACCCTGGCAGATGACAAGCGATAACAGTGCAATTTCTATCTAACCCGTGGTCTAGACAAATTAGCACTCAAAACATGGCATAAGAGAAGATACAAGATAAATATAAAAGCGTGTGTTAGTATGTTAAAATGGGGCAGGTAGTGTTATTAGCACATTGTTATCATTCACATAATTTCATTTGTACAATTAAAACATTAATGAGATCTAGAATACGATTTGGAAACTTTTGATCCTTTATCACGACTTCATGTTTAGCAGCATCGCTTTTGTATTGAATAAAATTCAATTCTAAACAACATAGATAACTTTCATTAGTGTAAGTAAAAAAAAACACGGTAAAATATATAAAAAATATATAGGAATAACATTAAATTAAAATATATTTTGCAAAAAGCGATTATCAGAAAATAAATGACACTGAAAAAAATCTTAAAATGTTTTGCTGTTATGTCTACATAGTTATTAGTAGCCGTGACAACAAACGATAATATTTTTTCACCCCAAGTTCAGGAAGCTAATATTAATTATATTTTTTGTGTTTGATATAGACACAAGTTTCATGGAGAAGGTTTTATGATCTATGACATAGGGATGAGACCACATATTACATGCGAATAATTCCAAAAATGTATGGCATACTACATATTTTCAGGACATATATAACACTGCAAGACAGGATTGCAAAACAACCTCCTTTTTATTCCTTAACGACATACTTCTCCAAGTTTTACAGAAGTTTCTTTATCTAACGCTTATTTTAAATCTTCCTGAAATGATTTCCAATTAACATTTTTTCTATTTATTAGTGGTGAACGAAGATTAGGTTGTTCAAAATGCCCAGCGTTCCAGACGCCAAGTAGTATGCCAACATGGACGTCTTTAGTCAGACCGACGCCATGGACAGAAGCAGTCAGTGACGAATGGGTTGTGTTTGAACATGGAATAAGATGGGCTTCCCTGTTACTAATGAGCCTTAGCCCCCTCTAACGGCAAAGGAAATACTGATGGTGAGATAGACGACAAAGGTGACCCTCGAGTGTACGAAAGTAAGGTAGATGTTGCCATTGTCATGTAAAAACTATTCAGCCTTTTATAGTACGTAGCAAGCTCTTCATCGGAGGTGGTGGCGCTGCAGTGCTTGTTTCATCAACGCTCAAGATACTTAACACTTTTTTTATAAACAGTAGCGTTTCACACTGAGTTTGATTTCATGGTTTAGCACCAGTGTTCACATTCGTTTCCCAAACCTTTTTTATGACATTGTAGCACTAGTTAAAAGAACAGGGGATGGTTTTGGAACGTGATGGCAGGGAGAATGAACGCAGCAAGCAATGGCACAGGCTTTCCTTGTTTAATATGTAGCTGGGCTATCGCTTCCTAACCTAATCAATATCACCTGTGTTGCGTTGTTCAGTAAATTATAGCCATCTATGTGTACGTCTAAGATATTGATTTCCAACCTGCATTCGTCCACGTTATTTAAAATGTTGACATTATGCTGAGATGAGATCTGGGGAAAATGTAAAAGATTTTAATATATATATATATGTGTGTGTGTGTTGGAGTAAACTTTTGTTTTTATTTTTTTACTCCTAAAAGTGTACAGTTTATAAACGTTAGCTCCAAGAGTATTTCAGGCTTAGGCGACGACTACTGTCATTTGTTTAATTTCATACAAACCATCTATCGCTTTATGAAAACATTAACCATAAAATCAAAAATAAAGTTATTTGTGTACGATACGTGGTATATGAACATTAGCATTATATAGTATATATATATATATGTTGTGTGTGTTTGTGTGAATGATAGTTCTATACAGTGCTTTTGGTTTTTGGCTGTATTTCAGAGCAAAGTAACACAATGTTCAATCTGCACTTCGTCCATCGAGGGTAAATGAACTTAGAAATTTAGTGTTGTAAGTCTGTAAACTTACCGCTGGCTCATTAGTGAAATCGGAGCAATAGACTGTCTTGAACAGTAGCTGTGAAAATTCGAAAGTGTATAAACCACAGCACTACACATCACATGGTGCATGAGGGATATTTCTCTACAATATATTATTTATGAACAGTAGCTATGAACATTAGGTAGTGTACGAACTTTGCTCAACGTGTGTTATTAGGTTATACTATCAATAACCATAAACACAAGTTAACCAGAGAGATATAAGCCGGACCTATATCACAGTATGTTTGGTACATGATGTAGTAGCAGTAAACATTAAATTTTGAACGAATAGCGTCTCTTTTATTACGTGATGTAGGAGTTAGTTCTTTAAAGTATATAATATATGAATGGTAGCTGTGAATATGAAAAAGTGTGTCAACTGTAACTATGTGAATTACGTGATGTGTGAGTAGTACTTCTGCTGAGTACACAGTATACGCACTTTGTACAGTACATGGTGTATAAAGAATAGCTATATTTGGTATATAATGTAGATGCATAAAACATGGTGTCCAAACTTTAGCATTTCGTAGCTCAAGGTGAATGGTTTGTAACACTTTATTGAACGTAGCGGATTAATGGTAGTTAGCTCATGACTAAAGAACCTGAAAACTCAGGTATATAACAAGTAAATGTTTATTTTTTATTTAAAGGCCGTGTTTCTCCTACACTGTGTTCTGCGATAATTTAAATAGAATTAGAACGTATATAATATGTTATATTACTCTTGTATCTCTGTGTATAAGCTTTGTGTGCTTCCGTTTAAGTCCTAACACTCAATTTCAAATTTTTCTGTTTGAAAGGAGTGATGTCAAACCTACAAAGACATTGTAGCATGAGGCCCTTGTGACTCGACATTGCAACATAAAGAAAGCTCTTATGTACTCGACGTTGTAACATAGGGCTCTTGTGTACTCTATCATACACATACGAGAAGAGTTACATATGAGGAAGACCTTCCTAAAAAAATACTGTAGAAACACTATAAAAACGAGAATTATTTCATTATATCATGTATGAAATAATATTTAGAATTTAATACCACAACAGAATTATGCCTGAATTAGTAGACTTACAGTACATGAACATAAAAAATTTCCTAAGATATATATGATGAGGATGTTTTTATTAAAATCTTACCTGTCATTAATTATTTTAATTTTGTAGGTCGTGAATGTATTTAAAATTAAAAACTTAAAATTTAGGTCATCGTTTATAATAAGAATTGGAAAACAAATTTTAGTTGAGTTTGTGAACTACACATGTTCCGGATATGCAAAGAAATAAAGGAAGTTTTGAAATAATAATTATACTTTATTGATAGAACCATACCTCATAAATGGCGACAAGTAGTCTAAAGGGACTCTGAGGTAACGTAGGTATTTTCTACATAAAACAATATCACACAGAACACACAAGTGGATAAAATATATGTTGAAACAGTAGTTCAATTTTGTGGATATAAGAGCTCTAAATGAAAGTTAGTGAAATTAATAGATGAAACATGCCATATTAGAATAAACAAATTACAAAAGAAGAATATTGTTATTCTACGAAATTTTAAGTAGAGCCGTACCAAGTTCAACAATCGAGAAGCGTAAGAAAAATATTTCTTTTTCATTGCAGTTGCTTAAACTTGATTCAGCTGTTGCCTGCGGTAAGTTCCAACATCATGTTGTTGCCTTTAGTGGGTTTCCAACATCATGTTGTTGCTAACAAAACGTCCCCCGCTGAGATAGTGGTCAGTCTACGGATTTACAAGGCTAAAATCAGGGGTTCGATTCCTCTCGGTGGCCAGAGCAGATAGCCCGATGTTGGCTTTCCTATAAAAAACACACACACTAACAGAACGTCCTGAACAACCTTTCTTGTTTTTTATTCTAGAATTGGTGATTAATTGAAATCAACTTTATTTCCCTCACAACCGGACAGGTTCTTGTGTAGTAGCTCTTACTTGCTAATGTCATGATTTTAAACTTATCTGAAGGGATCCCTAGAAAGGAAAGGATTAAATTAAAGCATTACAATGCCACTCACAATCACTTTAGAAGATTTTACTTGCTAATCTCTAGATGATTTTCCTCAATTCAGTGTTTCAACATTTTATTACAATGCACGATTTTTTATTACTTATGTTAAATGAAATACCAATTATATTTTAATAGTTTCAAGACTATTTAAGCCTAAAAGATATAAAATGACGACACTTACTGTTTCAAATAGTTCTTATAGCTAAAAATTGGTGCCGATATGTTACCAGGTTAAGGACGTTTCTAGAAATTCCAATTTTTTCAATCCTTTTATATATTTCATTTCCAAATCTATTTCTTGACACCCTGTTGTTACGTGTTCTATGATTATATCTCAAGTGATAAGAATCTTAGGTTTTTGGATTGACATTTGAATGTTTATTAAATCAGACTGTTCAGTGTGTTTTCTCAATGTTCTTTTATATATTATAAAATGAAAACAAATAGTAAATTTCTTCCCTTTCATATGCTAACGTAATGTATGAAAAAAAATATATATACACTTTTCTTTGAATAACTTAACTATTCATAATTAAAGTTTCGTCATATTTATAGGTTGCTTATAAAGATTTATATTTGTCAAATTCAGTTCACTGCAGAGTACTAAATAAAGAACAGAATAATTAAACTGCTTTTTTCACTTGTTTAAAATCACAGTATATTTATTTAAATTTAAGGGCACAGTTAATAGAAAATAATGATTATCTGCGTTTTTTATTTTTAAATATCTCTCGACCGATTATCTATTGAAAGATTCTTTAAGGAGTCAACTAACAGTGAGATAGTAATATACAGGCTTTCTTGACGGCGTGAATTTAATGTTATGTGTAAAAAAGACATGTATGTCAGAACTTTATTCAAATTATCAGTTATAGATGCTAATATATGTTTACTGTTTATATTGTTAAACAATTACATCCTAAATATTGTAACTCAAAAAGGCAATGTTGGTAGTTTACGTGATGTCATATGTATTAATGTTGAATAACTTGCATAAGCTTTCATTTAACATTTAAAACCTGTATGAACATCTAATCACCAGAACGAACTTAAACTTAAAAAACACTTGAAAGTAATTTTTCGTTAACAATTCAGAGCAATAAAAACAAGTTTCTTTGGGGAAAATTTTACATATAAGTGAATTGAATCATTTAGTTATGTTAGGATGTAGACCTGCATTTCTAACAAATTATAGAAACAAAAAATTAATGAGATAATGTAACATTTTCTTATGTATAATAATTTTGATAAATATTGACAAAGTATGAGAAACGAAACTATTTATCTGTAATTCAACTTGACGCCCAAAAACTTGCAGAGAGTACAGGGTTGTGAATCAGTGCATCTAACAAAACCACAACTTGAGAAATCGGTTGATTTTTATAAACGAACTCAAAATCTTCACCACAGCCTTTAATGTATATCATTAGCTCTCAGGGTGTATTGATCATTAATACTGAGGTGACGAACAATGAAAACCGGTCATGAGGAACAATGGATCCCGCTACTTAGTACTTGCTTCTGATGGCCGGATCTGGGGTTGTTGTTTCTTTAAACCAAAAAACTAGTCATGATGGACAATGGATCCAGCTACTCATTATCTGCTTGTGATGGCAGGATCTGGGTTTTTTGGAAACCAAAAACCAGACATGATGGACAATGGATCCAGCTACTCATTACCTGCTTGTGATGACTGGTTCTGGGTTTCTTGGAAACCAAAAACCAGTCATGATGGACAATGGATCCAGCTACTCATTACCTGCTTGTGATGACTGGTTTTGGGTTTCTTGGAAACCAAAAACCAGTCATGATGGACAATGGATCCAGCTACTCATTATCTGCTTGTGATGGCCGGATCTGGGTTTCTTGGAAACCAAAAACCAGTCATGATGGACAATGGATCCAGCTACTCATTACCTGCTTGTGATGACTGGTTCTGGGTTTCCAAGAAACCTAGAGAATGATTTGGATATAAATATGTTGTCCCAAACTTGTAAAGGTTGAAAGTGGTATCATTGCATTTCAATTGGTCCAAGGATGGTAGTTAAGGAAACTGTTATACTCCTACGAGAGAATGGCCGTGCCTCTTCATCATAGTAATACATCATCCAATAAACGGGATGACTAAATCTTACAATACTTGGGGCTATTTCACGAGAGAAATGGTGAGTATTCCATCAAACGTACACAACAGTTAGAGGCAGATGTTAATAAAGCCTAACCTGTGATAATCGTTCACTATAATCGATGAAAGTTCAGTTTGCTGCCCTAGCATGTATATGCTTATAGTTCACTATTTAAAGTACATTTATAGAGTTCAGTAGTTTATATGTCCATGTGTCAATAGTTTCATATCCATGTATATGCATGAGTTCTCGTAGTTTCATACGACTGTTATATACTTCTGTAACAAGTGTAACAAATACAGCCAAGTTTCTATACTAAAGTAAATTATTTACCTATTCATTATCTTTAGACGCTTTCTCCACATTTGTTTTTAATTTGGATAACCAAATGATATCAGTATATCGTTGAATTAATAAATAGCATGAAGATTCTTGTTAACTAAAGATGGTAAATTGTAGTATATTTCTAATACGTCTTTAGAGGTACTGTCTCTAGCTTATTTTAATAACTGACAACAGCTTTTTCCGTTCGTTTTATCTTCATTATTATCGTTATTAGAAAATAATGCTAACATAATAAATTATTTTATATCTTTTGTGTGTGTATTCTGAGATTTATATCAAAAGCATTACATTTCTCGCCTCAGTTTTAAAAGTTATATTTCATGAATAATGTATTCGTCTCTGATATATTCTTTGAAAGCTTGATTATAATTAGTATAGGTTTGCTGTATATCTAACAATACTACTAATTATATATGAAATATTAGTTGTTGTTGTTTTTTTGTTATTGAGCACAAACCTATACCAATCTGTGCTGTGTCTTCCGTGGGTATCGAAACTCGATTTTAGCGTTATAAGCCTCAGACCTATCGCTACACAATGGGCTATCCACCGCAGGCAATCGAACCATGGATTTAGCATTGTAAGCCCGTAAACTTATCACTGACCCAGGGGGAGACGAAATATTAGTTATCGTGTGTGAAATGACACTAATATTTGTTTGTGCAAGAACAACAATCGTATGTGAAACACTAGTAATTATTATATGAAAGGACAACAACAGCCGTATTTGAAACACTAGTAATTGTTATAGGAAAGGACAACAACAGCCGTATTTGAAACACTAGTAATTGTTATAGGAAAGGACAACAACAGCCGTATTTGAAACACTAGTAATTGTTATATGAAAGGACAACAGCAGCCGTATTTGAAACACTAGTAATTGTTATAGGAAAGAACAACAGCAGCCGTATTTGAAACACTAGTAATTGTTATAGGAAAGGACAAAAACAGCCGTATTTGAAACACTAATAATTGTTATATGAAAGGACAACAACAATCATATTTGAACAAAGGTGATACTCTAACAATATAATATAAAACAAGAAACAAACACATCCAATAGGACAATTCTCAAATATGAAATACCAAAAAATTAAGCCGTTTAGATATCGCATGTAAATTTACACCTAAAAGTTATCAGGCTGGATGAGGCTAGTTATAAAGAAGGATAGGCGAATACAAACACACTTACTTTATCCCAAACAATCCTGTTTTATCAAGGCAAAAATCGAAATAACAAAGTAATGTTATAACCATCTGTTAAGGGTCGGAAGCTAAGCCATGTCTGTCAGTTTTTTAACATTATAAGAACTATATAGAGCTTTTGGTTCTGTTGATGAAGTAAATCTTATAATGGTAGTCATATTATATTATTTACTGAAGTAACAACAGGAGAAGATCGTGTTATAATATTATTTACTGAAGTAACAACAGGAGAAGATCGTATTATAATATTATTTACTGAAGTAACAACAGGAGAGGATCGCGTTTAGTAGTATGTTTCTTTCATTAATAACTTCTAAAAATCTGTCAATAATTAGACAACGTAAAGAGCCCAGGTTCGATTTTCGAAAGTAAAACATGTCTCACTATTTTGCGTTACGTTTTAAAGTCGAAGTTATGCGAAGAGAAGTGTTTGTTTGTTTTGAATTTCGCGTAAAGCTACACGAGGGCTATCTGCGCTAGCTGTCCCTAATCTAGCAGTGTAAGACTAGAGGGAAGGCAGCTAGCCATCACCACCCACCGCCAACTCTTGGGCTACTCTTTTACAAATGAAAGTGAGATTGACCGTAACATTATACCGCCCACACGGCTGAAAAGGCCAGTCTCTTTGGTGGGACGGGAATTCGAACAAGCGATCCTCAGGCTGCAAGTCAAGCGCCCTAACCACCTGGTCATGCCGGGCCCCGAGAAAAGTGTGTTGTATTTTAAACATTTGGAACATCTAACAATCTTATGTTAGGTTTACGAACTATAAAATAACCAATACAACATTACATTCATTTTAAAAGTATGAAGTATCTAAGAATGAATGTTTTATATTTAAAAAAATAAATGGAACAACATGCTTTCATGTAAAAAGTATAATACACCCTACAACGATATGTCATGTTTTGAAAGTTTGAAATGTTCTGCAATATCGTACTGCCTTTTGAAAGTATAATATATTATACGGTGTGTTGTATTGTGTTATTAAAACGTTGAATATTGTAGAACATTATTTTGTGTTTGAAAGTATAAAACTATCCTAAAATGATATATCGGGATTTAGAAATAAATTTGAATCCAAGGTTAGCTAAGTAATACTTCAAGTGAACATAATGAAACTGAATTTATTTAAGTCATTATCCAAACTTGGATTGTGATACACAAACTAGTTTAGAAACTATAAGTACAAACTTAATAAAAATGAAAGCTAGAACCCTTGATGAAATGGAAGGCAGTTCAGCAGCACGTTTCATTTTCGACCTTCTCTCTTTCTTAAAGCCCCCCCCCCAGTGGCACAGCGGTATGTCTGCGGACTTACAACGCTAGAAAATAGGGTTTCGATACCTGTTGTGTAGCTTTGTGCATAATTAAAAACAAACAAACAAACTTTCTTAAAGTGTAGTCGACTTGTTCTGTGATAAATATAGAAATGGTATACTCTGTAACATTAATGTGTAGGGTGAGACATACCAAACCCTCTAATAAGATACTAATGTGTTACATGCGACTTCTCATGCAACACATACATTGATGACAATGATGAATACATTAAAAATTTGTAATAACAGACTGACTGAGTTATCATGTAAATGAGTTTTTAATCACGAAGAAAAGTTTGCAGTGTCGCGTTTCGGTTTCTTTTATTGAAATTTTCGTTATAGCCCTCCATTTATATGTATAATATGTTGACCGCCTTTCAGCTCAGTGATATTATTTTTTTAAAGAGCGCTGGGACTTTTTTGTTGTGTGTGTTTGAATTTCTTTAGCATTAAATAAAACTGTTATTGATCTTTTATGTACAGAACACTAAGAGCAAATGCTCATTTTTATAAATAAGTTATTGTATTGCAGAAGACCTGAGGACAGAAAAAGTACTTTTAGAGAGGGCATACCCTAAGTTGTACGGTGTCTTAATCAAAAACAAAATTTTAAATGTAATTTTTATTTTGCCTAATGGACAAAACGTATGAAAGTACTATTTGATAATCTGGTGTTTATTATTTGTTTGTGAGTCAGCTGGCCACAATAAAAGTAAATAACTTTGCTTATAAATAATGTAATAAATAATAAAGCAGGTCCGTTGAAATATCATTTGTAGATCTTATTTATATACACACAGGCCTTTGTACTCTTTCAATAGCGGAAGTTGAAATGATATTATCTAACTTTGATATAGAAAGAGTTAGCACCCTGGTTTTGTTCACCTGTATCGGTGTTATAGTTCGAAACACGAAACTTATTTCATCAGCTAAGTTCTGTAGTTTTGAGATATATCCTCAGCTCAGCTATAGATATAAGGAATGTTACCAGAAAGGCCTTTATAATTATACTTATACAATACCTTTGTAGTCTCATATAGTGAAAAATGTTTTGAGACTGTCTGTTCATGTGTGTTTAAACGAAATGCTCCCCAAGTATGTCGAATTGAAAGTTCGTGATATAACAGTATCGGTAAATCTTTTATTAAGTCGTTGACCAATCTAACTTGAAAGTTCAAATAAGAGAGTTACTTATAGAGGAGAGACAAATAAAGTCAAGGAACAAACTAAGTATGAAGTGGGAGCATTTAAACGTACTCTCTGTGATTAGCATACTTCATAGGCTTGACGGAAACTTTCACATTGAATTAAAAACAGATACAGGTGTTTCAGCCTACATTTAAACCATTATTCACTGAGTGTTGTTGGAAGATTTATTTGTACTTAATGAAACATAGGAGGAAGGACAGTGAAATATATTATTAAAGTTAAACTACTAGGAGTAACAAGCGAAATTTATCATAAGAAGTTACCGTTTAACATTAGTAATAAATTGTATTAGCATAATTAAGTTGTAGATCACATCGTTATAAATATTCAACCATAGAAAAAAAAAAAAGCATATTTACTTTTTTAATTCCAATATCATTATATCTATACATATATACACACACACACACTTTACTCGTGAAGAATAAAAGTCAACTATTATAAAGCACTCTAGTTTTTGGATCTTTTGAAATATATGTATCATATATATATATAAATATAGTTACGGAATTCGTCATCATAGCCGAAATAACTTCCTTATACTCTCCTTATCTTATGAGTTATGAGGTCTGGTCCAACAAAATAGTTATTTTGCTAAACACTCATCACTCACTCGTGATAACCAATATGACGTGTGATATTTTGAAATGTTTTAATATTCAAAAGATTTGGTATGGAGAATGAATGATTAATTTTTTCAAGTGCAAGAAAATGTCAATTTTTGTTTTGGTAATGCAGAAAACGTTACCCTCAGGCGCCTGGTCAGATTACACTGTAATGCTATAATACAAATGTGCAGGTAGCCAAGCAGAGGATGTAAATTAAACCGAAACTTTTTATAGATGATACACCTGTGTAGAGGGTGACAATTTGAAATATTATCGCATAAAGTTTTATTCATATTGTTGTTTGTAAATGTAAGCATATTCATATGATATTTATACACAAATTTCACTGAAGGATCTGACATGTTTTAACGCTATTAGTTGATACGTGCACTAGTATACAACTGATATAGATAATTCTAAGTTTTCAACATTCAAAATATAAATTATATCACTAGTTATATGTATTATGTTTATATATTTAAGTTTATTAACAGGTTTCACTCATTCCTTTTGATGCGAATTATTTACTTAATTAAGTTAATTAGTATATCGATATTTTTACACTTTTTTATATATTTAAAAACTATCCACTGAACTTACTATGCCTTTATCTACAAGTTTATTAACGCTAGTACTATACATTCTGTTGAACTAAACGTAGAAAAATTCAACTACCTGTCTCACAAAGTCACGCCCAGATCTTTCCCTCTAGTTGAGCTTCGAAGTTTCCTTTGCTTCATAAAGATGACCAAACCAAATTAAAATTAAAGTTAATCTGTTAATATCTAATGTCTTAATGCTAATTTACCCCACGTTAATAGCTTGTAAGGTCAACAGCTAAGTAGTCGTATATCTTTATAGTACTTCAAATCGAAGTAGTTTTATACAATATTCTAGTTACTTTCACATTATACACACTATTCTAATGACTTTCAAACTTACGTCTGTAAGTTTACGTTTACATAATATAAAGTTTCAAAAGAATTTTGTTTTCACTGTAGAAGAAAGTCCAAGTCTCTAATAGTGTTTAACATTGCATTTATTTACATACAAATGTATAAATATATTTAACAACGTCTTTTTTTTTTCTTGTTTAAATAGGGCATAATTGTGATATTCATTTTTCTTTAATTCCCAAGTTCCATGTTTAATATATGTCCTGAAATAAAAACATAATTTTATTTTGCTTCCTACTTTTTGGATAAGTAGAACATTCGCTCCTGTCTGTCTTTTTTAACACAACTTTTAATCAGCTTATACTCATCTTTAGGTATTTGTGAATACAAAACGCCTAGAATGTATGTGTTTCTGGATTGTTGGGATTACAGCTGTCGGATAACATGTTTCTATATTAATTGTGATTATCATTTTTAAACAGCTTGCCCTCTCTAGCCACATTTGAACGTTTTGTATCTATTTGAATGCTCGTGAACGCAGTTTTAGCGTCTTCTCTCTGTTTCTATACAGCTTTTCAACACCTTATGGCTATATCTGAATTTCTGCGAACACAGCTGTTGAACACCTTGCGTCTGTAAGTAGATGTTCAGAATGTCATCTTCTAAAACCTTGTATTGTATCGCTGAGTAGTTGCGAACACAACTGTTGAACACCTTGCGTCTGTATGTAGATGTTCAGAATGTCATCTTCTAAAACCTTGTATTGTATCGCTGAGTAGTTGCGAACACAACTGTTGAACACCTTGCGTCTGTATGTAGATGTTCAGAATGTCATCTTCTAAAACCTTGTATTGTATCGCTGAATAGTTGCGAACACAACTGTTGAACACCTTGCGTCTGTATGTAGATGTTCAGAATGTCATCTTCTAAAACCTTGTATTGAATCGCTGAGTAGTTGCGAACACAAATGTTATATCCATCTGTCGCTCTTTGGTTGTAAAAAATAATATTTGAAACCTTTGTATCGGAAACATGAAGGTTATATTCATCCTTTTATGTTGTGTGTCGCAAAATGTTATAACTAAAAAAACTTTAATGTAAGTACGTAATTAATGTGGAGGTGGCAGATTCATAGATCAGTAGATCAACAATTTTCTAGCTAATCTATATCCATTGAGTATAACAGTTCATAATATAGATTATAACTTGTAATATGCTAATTTAAAATCGCTATAAAATACATAAGAAATGAAGACATATTGTATGCAGCCTTTAAGGGTATCTTGAAAAGTTTTTTGGTGTACAAAACTTGAAGATAGCTTTTATATGCGGAAACATCTGTTAGCTGAGTTCTTGCACAGATCTTAAAATATAACGTTGATAAATGGAAACATCGGCAGATGTAGATACGTAGATCTTGAAAGTCGAGTTGTTCAAAACTTGAAAATAGCATTGATAACTGGACTATTTGTTGATTAAGATGTTTCAAAGGAAATATCTGCTGAAGCTTTTCGTCAGACACTAATCATAGCAGAACCGTCTGGAAAATCATCTATAGGAAATAGTACAACTTATAAAATGAGTTCAGCTAACAGATGTTTCCGCATATAAAAGCTATCTTTAAGGGTATCGTTGACCCAGTGTTAGCAGTACTATACATATATACACTTTGCTAACTTATAAGCATGATTTCAATTCACTGGATAAAAATCAACATACTCTATAAAAATAAGGATACCTGCTGTATTATATTCAGCTTAATTAGATAGTCAATGATTTTTTTTAGGTAAAACATGAAAATGTTCAAAGAAACTATACAGTAATTTTTTGTTTGTTTATTGTTGTTTGAATGACAAATGCTTACTTTACAAAATATCTTTGGTAGGTGCGTCTTATTGATCCATTTTAACCACGTGACTATCGTGGGTCCAGGAGATATCGTGTTCTCATTGCCTCTGAACGATAAGAGTGAGATACAAGAAAGGACAAAACAAGCAAATTACTTAGACTGGGAATGTTTTTTATTAATATTTTCATTTAAAAGAGACGTAATTATAATATGAAATATACAGAATAAAGTGCTTAATTTCTAGTTTTTAATCCTAATTAAATATAGACGTGTTTCATCCCATTTAACTGTCTATCTTAACTCTTTTGTAGCTTAAGATTTTCGTATAACCTTATTTAATTACATTGGTATTAGATATATCTCTATGGCATTAAACATACACACACTGCCAAATTGTAACAATACTATCATAGAAATACCACACAGTTCAGCATATAAAATGTCTAGTGCTGACATAATTATTATAAACCCCATCTAGAAATATTAGAACCCTGAAACTTAAATGGCACAGTCGTTTTTAAGATTAGATAAACATAAAGGTTTACAAAGATTGTCTGCATTAAATTAGTTTCTGACTTAAGTTTTATGGTCCACACTTTAAAAATGTTTCTTATAGGAAAGATGAAAAACTTCAGGAAATGAGAAGTATAATGTAAATACAACATTATATTCATATACGACATGACGATAACTTTACCTGTACGGTACTGATAAATTAACGAAAACACATACGTTTCATAGCTTTATACACGCACGTGCACAAATAAAACCGTACACAGCATTATTGAACCACGTTGTTGTTTAGAGCGGATTTGGCAATTTTAATGTCATCGTCAACGAGTAAAAAGGTTACCTTTACGAACATGGTTATATGCTGTTATTCTGTCAAAAAATAAGGGTACAGTAACCTTGAGAACCATAACGTACAAATTGGTTATGGAATGCGGTTTCTCACTCACGCATCTTTAAGAAACCGGCTGGTAACTTATAAAAGTGACAGCTAACTTTTAAATTTAAAGTGACTGCAGTGTATGCTATTTTGGCAACGAATAATTACTGAAACACAAGCGTTTAGCCTAGCTCTTGGATACATCAAGATGTACTCAATGATGAGCTCTGATACTGTGCGAAAAGCCTCTTCGATAATAGTCGACAAAAGAAAACATGTATACTTCAAATATTTTATAATTTTCTTAGTTGAAACAAACCAGCATGACAACAGTAGAGAATGACAATCTAATTGTGATATCTCGTCACTTCAGTATTGAAGAAAAAATTACATTATGTCATTTTAGGCATTATACATTATAATACTAAATTTCTTATGTTTATTTTGAGTTTTGATACCATTACAATAAATGTCATTCTAAACATTGTGATATCTATTCACAGTTAGAGTCTGACAGATGTCTTTGTAATTTGAATAAAGGTTGGAGACAGCTTGAATGGGTAGTGAAAGAAAGTTTATTACAGTTATGTGGGTTCTTCGTCATCGAATTTGAATTCGTCTTTGTAATTTGTTTCCATTCTTTTTTTTTTTCAAAACTCAACAAATTTTTCGAATTACCCCCCCCCCTTCCATTTCGGTTTTCAATGCTTTTTGTACGTTTAAAATATCTGGGATGTAGGTGGGCCATACCAAGCATGAGTCGTTTGTGATTTATGGCAAGGGTTAATATCCTGCTTGAACAACATATTATATTAACCTGCTAACCGAAAATAAAAGAAAAAAAAAGCCCCCACCCTGACTTGTAACAAAAGACGTCCACTATAAATTGAAGAAATATTTGTATCTTACGTAAATCTTTCATACCAATTATATTTATTGTAAAATAATTTGTGTTCGCCTGAGTCTTACCACAGCATGCTAACTTCATTCCTTATTACTAGGTACTGAAAGATTAATTACGAAACAAGTAACAGTGGTTATGTTTCTAAGTAAAATATGTAAATATAGGAAATCTAGCCTATTTTATTTACATTTTGAATTGAGTCAGTTGAGTAAAGTGAAGGTAGAATGAAATTTTAGAATACAATACTTATGTATTCTAATACTTTACAATGAGGAGAAGAAGGGTGGTGATTTTACCTGAAAGTATGCATGCAATCCCACTTCACAATTTATCTATTTTGATAAATTTAGAGTTCTTGAGATTAATAAATAAGTAAACACAGTAAGAAAAGCTTATAATAAGTCTCATAAGCCTTATCATTACGTTTTTTCTAACTTATTACAGTATAAAGAACGTAAGATAGTCTATCAAAACTTTAGGCATTTTATAAAAATATTTTCTTTACGATTTGCTTTTGCTTCAGCCTCATTTAGACAAATATTGTTTTTTTAACCTCAATACATATTGTTTTGTTTTATTACAAGACAAATATTGTTTTTTTAACCTCAATACATATTGTTTTGTTTTATTACTTTAACCTAAATTTGTTTTTAAGTAAAAACATATAAAATGTTTTAATCATAGTTTACTCACATTGTTTATGGTTTTTCATAACATGAAATTATAGCTTTGAAATAATTATAATACCCTTGTCAACTAAAGATCGAATGTTGTTAGAAAATTACTTTCACGTGTCTACAAACCCAATAATAATGTAATATTTCCTAAAATATTCCACAAACTATTAAGTTCTTCCTAACATGTTCCATAAAACAGTAAACCATTTCCTTTAACCTTTAAACTATTACCTACTGTTTGATTGCATTATGTTATGACATTTTATAGTGTTAGCGTAATAGTATCAAACCTTGTTGGTCTGACTGTAATGTTTAAACAAATATAGACGAGTAAAGCACTAAAAAAACATAATCCAAGTCATGTCTGTTCATGATTAATGAGAAATACTTGAAAATACACACAGTTATGAAATAGCTTATTAAGCCATTGTATGTTCATAGGACATTCACTATTTTTGTGAAACATGACATATTCAACAATAGGTTAACAGTGATGTATATTTTAATACTTTATGTTTTGTACTCTAGCCCACAGACTTTAAACGTTACTGTTTTACACCATCTAGAGGTATTGAATTGTAATACTTAACAAACACAGATATTAATATATACTTAATAGACTTAGCTGCTACTTAGCTACAATGACTACACCGATTATTTGGAATTAATTTCAAAAACCTACATTTATTTAACCGTCAAATGTCCTTACTTAATTCACTTGAACTCCAATTTAAAAGGGCATCTTTCTAGTGCTTTTTACACATCGTTTTTAACATCGTTGTTACATGTTTTATACTTATAGAAATAGGCGTCATTAACAGAAATTGCTAGTGGAACCTTATACTCGTTTCTTTGTCGTTTTTGAAGCTCCAGTTGTAAATTTTGAGTGATTATTAGCATCGAGGCAAAATAATTAGGCTAAGGTAATGCGAAGCAGCTGGTTCTAGAAATATAACACTTTAAGTAATTTAAGAAATATAAAGTAGATGTAGTGCTTCATGGATCCTTTGATGGTTTAAGAAACGAGTGTGAGACGCTTTTTGTAGCTGAATAAAATTTTCCATCATTCATGTTTTTAATCTTATATAGAAAACACCTGGTTTCCATATTTCCAGTTTTGTTTTATTTTTATTTTATTCTATTTTTTTCAGGTTAACGTGATCAGAACGACCCTTCGTTTGCCGGCAGCAAACTTTAAAGAGAGATTAGCTTCGGGAGGCTTACTGACGACACCGCTGAAAAGCGGGTCTCTGGACACGATTCGATTCTGTGATGGTATTCAAACATCTTTCGGCAATTCACCATCCTCGGGCGTGAATAAGCAGTCACGCAAGCCTTTCGCTTTCTGAACGACTTCAGAGGTGAGGTCATTCGCGTAGAAAGTTTGTGCTTAGTGGGTTCCCACTCAGCTTTTTATGGGAGGAAAAAAACAGAGAGATCCCTCTGAGCTCTTACAGTCTGACACAAGTGGATCTGAAACTTTCTGCCATAAAAAAGAAAAGAGTTTCGGCTTTACACCAAGGAAAATGTGGACAAACACTCTCGATAATTCCATGTCAGTTAACATAATGTAGTATCAAAAGAAGGTTAAAGATAATACTTTAATCCATATTCAACAGTTTGTATTATCAAAGATAAAGTTATTTAAAATACTGGCTAAACATCCCAGATTACTGTTGAGCCAGGCAGTGATTGTATAACGTCATAAAACCACTCACTGCCTCACATTCCACATCTACGTTATGATCAAGAACTAAACTGGGACGCTGAGAGAAAAATGTAAAAGCATTATACCTGTTAAGAAGCTACGACAAGTCAGACCTACCAATTCAAGCTAGCCACTTTATCATAAAACTTTATGAAAGGTGAGAGGAATTTTGAAAAGGAAGTCAAGGCTTCTGAGTCAATGGCAGTTATCACAGTTTCCAACATTTAAAAAATATATAACTAAGAGCTTATACACAGAAACTGAAAATATTTGCAGGCTTACAATAAAACTCGCTGAGTCGTCTATATGAATTATCAGAAAAAATCCCCCTCCAACCCCTACACTCAAACACACATTCACAAGCATCAAAATGATAGCTATTTGGCATTTAGCCAGAAACTCTGTCAGATGTAGGTCTACATCTTCTTTAACTAAAACAAAACAAAAACCAAAACAGCTGTTCCTTTTGAAACACTCAAGCCTTTTAACATGCAACTACAAGAATGATAAATCTGTATCTCAGTTCGAAATTGAAGAGTACTGGACTAGCTAGTCCAGACTACCATACCATAGGGATATGTTGAATTTACTTTTATGTGCTTTATTGTGTATCATAAAAATATGTTGTAACATTGTTACATAAATAACTGTTGCTTCAAACTTATAAACTTTCGGGTAAGTATGAGCTTTAAGGTATATCTTTCAAAAATCACATCTCTAATTAATATTTACATAACTTATATATATATTATGTGTATGCATAATTAAGGTTATTTTAACTTTAATTCCTTAAGTGTTTAGGTACATATCAAAATAAGCCAATTATTATCAATACTGAGATATTCACCTATAGTGGTCTTACACATCTGAGATGGCAATGTTAAAGTGTTTTATGTTTTTGTTTTAGCGCAAAGCTGCAGTATAGGCTATCTGCGCTGTGACCGTCACCCAGAATTCTAGCACTGCAAGCCTTCCTGGTGGAACAAAAAAAGTAAAAGTCAAACTATCTCTCGCAGAGGTTAAAGTTCTTACCTCTGACGACTCAAAGTTGCTTACTCTTCCCAGCTGTTAAAAATAAATAAAATAAAAACAAATACGCGACAATATTATCTACGTACGTTAGATATTCGTTTTGTCAGTTCTCATTTAAAGCTACAATAGCATCTTTGATAAAGTCACAATTTTCTTAATCTTTGCAGTTATCTTACATTCACAGATTTATTGAGTTCTATGTTTGTTTGTTTGTTTTTGAATTTCGCGAAAAGCTACACGAGGGCTATCTGCGCTAGCCGTCCCTAATTTAGCAGTGTAAGACTAGAGGGAAGGCAGCTAGTCATCTCTTGGGCTACTCTTTTACCAACGAATAGTGGGATTTACCGTCACATTATATCGCCCCCACGGCTGAAAGGGCGAGCATGTTTGGTGGGACGGGGATTCGAACCCGCAACCCCCAGATTACGAGTCGAGCGCCCTAACCACCTGGCCATGCCGGGCCTTGAGTTCTATACTCGAGCAGTCGTTTGATATATAAATAGCATAACACAATATCACGACATATATGTATATATATAGAATATATAAAAAATCATGATTATGCATGAATGTATAATCTTGATATAGTAGCTAAAGTATAGACTGAGACACTGTGTTAGCATTTGACACCTTCTTGGCGTTCTTAAGATGTGCACAGATATTCTAAAGATACGGAAAGCAGATGTCATCTTGATGTTTTTGTTTGTTTGTTTGTAATTAAACACAAAGCTACACAAAGGTCTATATGTGCTCTGTCCACCACGGGTATTGAAACTCGGATTCTAGCGTTGTAAGTCCGCAGAAATACCGCTGTGCAACTGGGGGGCTGATTTTTTTGAAAAGGTAAAACATATGGAAATCAAACTTCATCTTCATTCTCATAAAAGGTAAATGACAGTGCTATAAGAATTAAACACTAAGATAACCAGGACATCTACATAGCAACATGACAATAAATCACATTAGTATATCGTGACGCAGTCCAATAGGTCTGTCAAGAGAAGACATACAAGATAATCCATTGAACACTCAAAGCACTAGTCATCTCGGTAAGAAAGCGCAACAATAGGCCATTTAGAAGTCAGCAAGTAACGCTTAATTCACAGCCGATATTAAATCGCAGGTGAATGAAATGTACCTTTCAGAACTACATTTTGACAGTGCTTTGCATTCGTGAGTAGTGTAGTACCACCGCACAGTTATCACTTCTAGCAACGATATGTAATAGACTTTTCCGACGCAAAATATTCATACACTCAGATTATTAAAATGTGTTCAGAGTGGAATTTTGAATTTCCAAGATGGGAATATCTCTTATATCTAAAGACATTGGAAAATAAAGGGAAACGAATCAGCTTGATATACCATGACCATACAGAAAGAGACCTGAAACAATAGCGCTGTCTTGTATTTGGTGAGAATCCACAAACACAAAAGTCAGCGGTAAAAGTCATCCAAGTGTCCCAGGCAACAGTACACAACATAATCAAGAAGGATCTCCGTCTGAAAAAAAAAACAGTAGAACTCACATGTTCTAAAGCTGATTCCACAACATATGCATTTCACCATTACATACCTCAAGCAGCTGGAGAATGGAACGAGTGTTCGCGCTCTTCTATAAGAAGACATACTGGTTAAGTTAGCTATGAATTTCTGTACATTTGGACAATTTAAAGAGGCGCTTTGAAGCTATCGTTTTAGTAAACTAGATGAGTTATGGAAAGCATGCAAAGGTGTGTTCTGAGTATGACAGCCTAATGACGCAGCCTTTTGCAACAGAAACTACGCTGTAAAACTAATGCTAAAATTTACTGTCGTCAGATAGAGCATGACTGAAACATGAAATATACAATGGTGGTTTGTCTCCAAAATCATTTTAATATAGTGTATTATAACTTTAACTGTGTTGTCAAGCCTGTCAGAATGTCTGTAAACAGAACTATTATAGCCTTCACGCATATAACATTAATATTACATTATTCATCATAAATAGCCAGTGTTATTATCGTCACTGTGATAAGGTCATTGCCTTCCTGTCCGTTTATTACCTTTTTTCGAAGTTAACGTTAGCCTGTTGTCTTCTAAGCCTTGTCTACTTTTTTTAAAAACAACAAGTTAAAGGATTAGTTCGTTAAGCCTATATACAGACCAGAATTTCTTGATGAAAAAATATGGAGAAAAAGAGAGACAAGAGGAGACGGATACTATCTGATGACGGGAACTGATGCGTGTTTTTTAATAGTGAACGTCCGTGGGAAGAAAGCAGGAAGATCAAGTCTCTCACACGGGATGTACCCGTTTCGTCAAGCAGTAAAAGCAAAAAATAAATAAATTATGCAGTTGACACGAGATGAGTGGCAGATGGTGCTTTAGTGACAACTTTCTCATGTAATATCAGTGCATTTATCTTATAAGATCCTACTTACAATTTAGCTGCATAAATATTTTGTTTGGAAAGATTGTAGAAAACTGTTTTAAAGTCCTGTGTTTGTTTCTTGTTGTTGTTGACTTGAAATTTATATATGTCTGTTGTTGTTTTTTGGAACGGTCATAAATGGATTAGTTTGTGTACAACAAAGTATCCATCAATAACTGGTGTGGTAATACTTCACAAAGAAAAGGAGGCAGACAACTATGATGTACAAATGTAAAACAAGCTTGTTCTGGGGTTGCTAAACAACGAGTTTCGTAACATTTCCCGAAGAAAAGGAGGCAGGCAACTATGATGTACAAGTATAAAACAAGCTTGTTCTGGGGTTGTTAAATAACGGGTTTGGTACTACTTTCCGAAGAAAAGGAGGCAGGCAACTATGATGTACAAGTATATAAACAAGCTTGTTCTGGGGTTGTTAAATAACGGGTTTGGTACTACTTTCCGAAGAAAAGGAGGCAGGCAACTATGATGTACAAGTATATAGAACAAGCTTGTTCTGGGATTGCAATTTTTAAGATTTCAAAACTCAGAAGACACAGACAAAAGAGTTTTGCAAAATAAAATAATGCACCATTAGTAGCTTGGTTCAGTAATAGAATAAATGAAAGTTGTAATTTAAAACACATAAATTAATATAATATAAAAAATTATATATAAACGCTCTTTCGTGTGAATTGTTCTTCTCGGGATAAATACCCAAATATCAAGTCGTCCTTTCTTATTTCTGTTTCAAGTAATTATTTTTCCTGTACCTATTAATAGGCACACAACCAGATTAGAACATGACATAGACGTCAATTAACAGTCGTTTTTATGATGTATTGTTATTTTCGAGTTTCATGACTTTCAATCTCAACTGTCTGTATCTTTGTATTCTTCTTACTTTGCTCAAATCTGAAATAAGACATAACTCAATTGAGAACACCAATGGACATATATCAAATGATAAAGACATATGTGTTTTGAATTAAATACAAATGTTACATTATTACATACACATTCATGCATCTGGTCCCCCCCCCCTCTCTCTCTATCAGCAATACGTTATTTTGTATTTTGAAGACATAGAATACAAAACTGTTTTTAAACGTAAACCTACCACATCATGATTTCGACGGCACATATTTATCAATAAAATAGTTATTGCCGCTGCAAGTTTGTTTTTATATGAAATAAAAGTTAAATATTGTAATCTTTAAATAACTATTTATTTGTTATTTCCTGTAATACAACAGCCACGTTTGGAATTTAGCACATTATTTTACCAAAAATTATTTAGGGGGAGGGGAGCTACAACGCATTATGGTATTGTGTTAACATACACCCCTTTTTTTCTTTCCACTGGCGATTCTTAACACTCAGTTTAATTACGCATAATGATTTTTTTTTATCCCTTTATCCTCACTACGCATATATTCTCTGATTTTATATTTTGAAATAAAAGTTGCAATGCAAATAATATTTACAGTTCGAAAACACAGTTTAGCCTATTCAACTTCTAAGATGGTTCTTCAAATAATAATTTTAATTGCGTTTTATTTTGTGTTTTAAATTTAATGTTATTTTTTACTCGTTATGGATGTTTTGACACCATTAGTCAAGTTCTATCTGTTTTCGAGTCAAATGTACAAAACTAATTCACAAGTTTGGGGTTTATGAATTAAATTAAATTATGATATCAAACGCAGAATTAGGAGTTAAAAATATTAAAAGGTGAAATTTATCCATCAGTAATTTTTCAGTGTAAGTGATCTTAAAGCAAAAGCAGTATCAGTTTTACTAAATGGTAATAAAAGTTTTTTCAGGGTTTTCTTTCTTATTAGGTATCTTAAAATTAAGGTAAAAAACACAGTTATACCAAAACGAAGAAGAAATACTTTACAATTTTCATAAATATATTAATGTAGTTAACACTGAAAAACATCTACTTTTAGATTGTTGTAAGATTTTACAACAATCCTTTACGGTTTCAACTGAACGAGGGAAACAACGTTTCTGAAAAACATTTAAATATTAATTCAGATTTAGGTACCGAGATTTCCGAACACCCTGGTATTCTAGTCAGAGTTAGATACTGAGATGTCCGAGCACCCTGATATTCTAGTCAGAGTTAGGTACTGAGATGTCCGAGCACCCTGATATTCTAGTCAGAATACCGAGATGTCCGAACACCCTGATAGTCTAGTCATATTTAAGTACCGAGATGTCCGGACACCCTGATATTCTAGTCAGATTTAAGTACCGAGATGTCCGGACACCCTGATATTCTAGTCAGATTTAAGTACCGAGATGTCCGAACACCCTGATATTCTATGTTTATGGCCGTCCTTTTAATCATTCTTACCTATAAAAGTTCAAAGTCAACACATAGCTTACCCGCTAAAACGTGCTAGTTTAGGAAGATTAGTTTTAATGGTCTGTAAAAATGGAACGAAGCTCCTCCTATTATTAGCATAATATGTCAACCTACCTAAAGTCACGTGATAGGATATAAGACATCCTCTGAATATTAGTGAAAACTGAGGTTTTAGATCAAAATGAATGATATAGCTAAAGTAGTGGGATTAAATGTGAACATCTTTACAAGTAACCTTACTATATTTACAAAATAATGCCTTTAGACATGCAATATGTTTTGAAAATGCAAGTAGTTTGATTTATTGACAGAAATGTGTCATTGTTTTCTTCACAAATTTATTGGGTTTTATAAAAATTAGAAAAGAAAGAAAATCGTTAAAGTTATTGCAACATAATATCAGGACCTATTCAATTTTCTGTGGGAATAAAGATTAAAACAAAATCCACATTTAAAGTCTGTCAGCAATGAAATATTAATATACAAGTACAAAATAAATATTTTCATTGCCAAAGGATTCTACTAAAATCAGGATATTTACACACACAAAAAAACATTAAATATGAGTTCTATAATAAGATATACTAACATGGATTTTTATTTTCTAATTTCTAGGCTTCTCAAAATATAAGTAAACCATTTATTTCGTTTTGTAAGCTTCCAAACTAAACTTTAAAACAACGAGTATCTTAAATGAATTGATGATTTACTCTGAAAAGTTTAAAGAGCGATTAAATCAAATAAACTTAACCTATAAAGAAATGCTAATTTTAATCCCAAAAATATCCTCTTTCTTACCTTTACTTTAACAGTTATTCTTCTGTATCTTGTACGTAAAAACGTCTAATTTGTATGAACATTATTAGTATTATTAGTTATTTATGTTAACATTATTAGCTTTACAATTTTTACGTATAGCGGAGTTAGGCCTAACAGCGATCATGCCTTAGGAGTGAGTTGTCAATTCTTTCTTAGTGTTGTGGACTTTGAATCATCGCGAGCATGGTATGAAGTTCCTACCTATTAAATTCCTTGTAAGAACTCCATACCTCGCTCCCGAGAACCCAGCTGTTGTCTTTTCTTCCCTTCGGCACCTTCAATTCTCCAATGTCCAGCAAGAATTCCACACTTGGTACTGGGGTGGGGGGGTCTCACTCACTCTTTTGTTACTATATGTATGAATACGGGACGTATAATAAAAATTTTAAGAAAGCTTTTTGAACTTAATAGTCAGTTGTTTTTGTAGATTGGTTCACTGTTTGATGAATTCGTTCTGTAGGCCCAGCTAACATAATGCCGAAAGTTATACCACCTGTATAAGGTCAGCAACAAGACAATTGCTTCAGTTGCACATCTTGGAGGCTTCAGTGGCTCCTTAGATTGATAATCCAGTGAAAATGAATTTCAGAATTGACTAACGAAACGTTTACGTAACGTCAATGCTACAATACAAAAGAAACTGAAACATTAAACCGTGCGCGCGACATTCGCTGACGCAGCAGAACGCGTCCAGTGAACGTTGAGACACGTCCTGATTTTATTGAGGAGTTTAGAGTTGGCAATGGCAAGGTATTTTCTCCTTGTTCAGTGATGATGGTACCTTATACTACAGCGTTCCAACAACATAAGTAGAACAAATAGAACAATGCTGTAACGAGACCAACGCCTTCTTCCACGGCTAGAGTTGAACAGGCGACTGACTGGTTTTATCCTCTCTCTGCCCTGTCTATCTGTAGACGCGCGTACGTTGGCACTGCAGCAACTGAAGAGCAGTTTACGATCAGCCTCATGATTGGTCAATTTTTCCTTATGATACCACCTCTTTGCCCATTAGGCTTCCAATCACAGTGTAATTCTTATAATATTACCCAATCAGCTAGCATTGAAACTTACATCATCTAAACGTAAAGTTTTTGTTTAGATCGTCATTAACGCGTTCGTTAGGAATTGGCCGCAATGAAGCAAGAAATGACATTGTAGAAAACAATTTCTGTTGTAACTGCGCAACCGTAGAGATGGGGCACTGCCTGGAGAAAAGAAGCTCAACCTGCCAAATGCTGCATCAGATGAGCGCAATTAAAGATATGTTCTGTATGCAAATCAGAAGAAGATTTTATTAAATGTAAAATTGTAGTTGTATGAATAGTTAACAACAGATGCACAACCAGTGGTCTGCGTTTTAGATGGGTGATTTTAAGATTAAATAACTCTCTCACTATCGTAAAATATATCTTCATTTGCCTCGTTAACCAAGAGACTTTCCTGTGTTCCTTCATTGTATTCACAGTTTATTAATTCGAGACTAGTTTTTGTTCTTTGCACTAATACAAATATAATTGGGTTCTACGTTCTTGACATGACAGGGACATCCTTTTATCAATGCAAGAGAGGGAGTTTCTGTTTTACTGGCTCGTTTATAAAGCTCACGTTTTCATGATCACACAATTTACATACACGCAAACTTAACATGACGTCCGGATTTCTAGGCTGCCTAATCTTATTTTTTAATGATAATTACATTATTGAATGTTCGACTGAACGGAATAGGTGGTTTTATACATCCGCCTTGAACGCAGTAGTACAGAGGATTTCTCAAATTAGGCAAACTAATTCTTAACTGAATGTATGAACCTAATAAGACTTTTCATGAATAAAGTTGCAAATAATTATGATATCTTATAATATTATATTCGAGAATCATCAGCTTGAATGGCTATTGTCTCTGGCATAAACTCGTAAAAACCTACAAGTGTTTGTTTGTAGTTTGGTAAGTCTATCATTTCCATACCCCTTCATCTCTAATCATGCCGCTAATGAAATCCAACTGTTTTTATATAAAATGATAATAACAACCCACATTACATTTGGTAAATTTTCAGCTGATCGCATTAGTCAATAAAACCAATTGGTAAGACTAATGTATATATATTTTTTTATAAACGCTAAATTTTGTGTTTATATAAAATAAAATCTACTAACTAGCTATGAGCTACATAATGATCAGCTGTGATCAACGCTTGAGACTAGACTTCTTAAATTCTCGAATTTACAAAAATAATACACAATTCTTGATTGATTACCTAATTCCCTGATAAACAGTTTTATGTTCAGTACTCAAAATATGCCTTTTGTCTTATTATCAAATATGATGATTTTAGCCCTATTTATAAATGATCACAAAATATCAAGGACATCGTATTTGGTTCTTGAAAACTATACGCTTTAGATGTGAAGGTGTCTCCTGCAAAAAATAAGAAAGACAATAAAACTTGTCAATGATGCACTAATGAAGACAAAAACGATGGTAGAGTATTCATATTTTGTCGTTAGAAGACACGTTCTACTCCTGATTTGGCTCTAGTCAGTACAATTATTATTATTATTAATTTTTAAAACATGATACTGATATATTTTCGAATGTTATGCCGAAGTATTGGTTTGTAAATTTGCTCTTAGCGTTAATATAAGAAGGGCTTCAATAATATATATTTGATTTAATGTTTTCGTCAGCATTACTGTTGATATATATATATGTTTCAATCTGCCACCAAATAGTAGATGGCTTAACTATTTCTGCATTGCAAAATGCTTTTTTAAAAGTAGTGTCCTAGCTCAAATAGCTATTAATTTCCTCCTTTTATAACTAATAACTAGTATGTAATATATTTTAGTCAGATAATTTTCGAAAACCTTCGTGTAGGTATTCTGCAGGTAGTTATGATATTTGCCTTAGCCAGAGGTAAAGATTACTTCTAGCAAAGAAGTTTGTGCTAGTTTGGCCCTGTGCCTGTGTACACTCTCTGGAAAGGGCTAGCCCATTTCAAGGTGTAACACTTACTTAATCATGTTGGTATGTGTTGAGGAGTTATATATCCTGTATAAGTTATTTGGAATAATGGATGACATACGTAGATTTGGATTATGGGATACCACACTTGAGCCATTTGTCTGGTTTGTCGTTGCCTTTGTCCTAAGTGAATGTGTTTGAAAAGAATTACTCTACTTCAATAGCCAGTGTAATCAATATGCGAACCAGAAGCCCGCTAATATGGTAAATTAATGACTACATTCATTTTCAATAAATATTTTAGTTATCTGGTCACTTTTGTTTATTTGTTATTCCTTCAATTTATTGTTCAATTTATCTATTTATCTTTGATTAACTATCCTGAATCTGCGTTTTTGTGGATATTTTAAAATTATCTGCTGTAAACCAGCGTGCTTCTATAACACACTAAAAGCCACATCTCATTGACTTACACCAAATAACACTCAATGTAAAATGTTACGTAACTCATTGTCAGGTTACTTTTCATTCAGGTTCTGCTTTAAAATGTACTTGAAATATTCCTGTTGCGTTAGACCGTAGAATATTTATCTAAGTTAGAATAAAAGCAAAATTACATCTGCAATAAATTTTGTTTCTTAAATGATATACGCATTTGTTTCACAAAAATATAGATTTGTGCGAATATGTACGTCTTTTTTTTAAATTATTTCCAAATGCTGTCTATTTGAATGTTTTCCGTGAAAAGCAGAAATTGTCAGTATACGAAGCATAAAATATTCAAGATAAAATTTAGATTTGAAAACATATATTAAAACCAAGTAATTTACGTTTTGGAAAAAAAAAAACGTGACCCCCATTATTCTGGATCCCACTATTTCCAGCTTTCTGTACCCATTAGCCTGTCATTCATGCAAAGAAAATTAGTCTAAGAACTAGCCAATGGTTTAACTTTTCTGGTTCTTAAGAAAATTAATCTAAGAACTAGCGAATGGTTTAACTTTTCTGGTTCTTAGCTTTTCTTTACTAATGGGGACCGCATACATTTACAACATTTGCAGAGTTGACGAAGAGCAAAATCCTAACCAAGGGCGTAGGTCTTCGACGGATAAACTGTCAAATAAATTGTAAGGCTTATTAAAATTCTCTCAAAATTTTTGTCGCTCTTACCATATAACCACTTACTTTGTTCTTGAAGCCAACAATCTTTAGTGTTAGTTAATTTATTTTAATTCTATGGAGATTTTTCGTCGAAAGACGACCCTCGTGAAAGCTCCTGGCCCTCTTCATAGATTTACTCAACAACATCAGTCGCTATATTCTCAAATGTATTTAGTTATAAACTCTCACAACCCACAATCTTAATTTATTCAAGGGGTATTATAAAAACATGACTTCAATATATAAGCAACATATGCATACGTAACGTAAATAAAACTTAAATATTACATGCAACACTCCATGTTTCGTCTATAGGTGTATGTAAGAAGTAATCCAATTCCGGCCACAAACAAATTTTTGAAACTTCATAAAAGGTTGTAATATACAAATTGAACTTTCAAATAGTTTTGAAACACACAATGTAAATAACGAAGGAAACTGTACTGGTTAAAGAATACAGGCTCTAAGCATGAGAAGAGGAAAAACTAACTGAAGGAGTTTAAATGGACAACTTTCTTGGCCTTTCAGTGCCTCAGCGATACGTTTGAAGGTTTATAGCGCTAAATCTCAGGTTTCGATACCCGTTGTGGGCACAGCGTAAATTCAGTAGGTATTGCTCTTGAACTCAAACAAATAAAATGAGCAACTCTCTATTTCAGGTACCCCCCCCCCCAGTGGCACAGTGGTATGTCCGCAGACTTACAACGCTGGGCCGGCATAGCCAGATGGTTAGGGCGCTCGACTCGTAATCTGAGGGTCGCGGGTTCGAATCCCCGTCACACCAAAAATGCTCGCCCTTTCAGCCGTGGGGGCGTTATAATGTGACGGTCAATCTCACTATTCGTTGGTAAAAGGGTAGCCCAAGAGTTGGCGGTGGGTGGTGATGACTAGCTGCCTTCCCTCTAGTCTTTCACTGCTAAATTAGGGACGTCTAGCGCAGATAACCCTCGTGTAGCTTTGCGCGAAATCCGTAACAAACAAACATCGTCACTTCCGAAATGCAGAGCTCTACCTCAGAACAAGAAAATTAGTACCGGTTCTGGTTTAGTTTTTCGTGGGTACGCGTCTCTTTCAAAGTGTGGTATTTACTTATTTTTCATGTTGTGATTTAATGTTCGTTGGAAGTACGTTTTGGACAGTACCAGTGAAAAATGTTTTGCACGGTAAGCGACGTCATTTTGTGTGTTAAATATGTTTTGATCCATATTTATCCATTTTTATTGATTCGACAAAATGGCTGGTAAAAAATCATACATTAAACAGATTTTAGTTTATTGGATCAAAATCTAAACTTAGCAGTTAAAAAGGGCTTCAAGACAAAATATCCAGAAATGAACCAGTTCTGACATTGTTTTGAACCCACGCATACTGATATAGATACTAACTAGGTGTTTGTGTATGAAAGATATGGTTTTATAGTCGAGTGGGTTATACGAAATATGTATTGGGACTGTATTCAAGCACAAAAATTGGTTGTTCAGTGTTACTTTAATTGTTTTTTATAAAATTGATTGTATGACAAAAAATATTACATTGTCGATGAATTAAAAATAATTTTTGATAATGAACTACATTTAAAATAATATATTCTTTAGTTGTTAAGGTTAAAAGAATTTGAAACACCTAAGTGTGCATCAAAAAATAATAATCGAGTGATTCGTTATTTTTCACTAAAATCTGAAAAAGAGTTTGTTAGGAATTAAGTTCAAAGCTACACAATGGGTTATTTGTGCTCTGCCTCCCACGGGTATCGAAAACCTGTTTTTAGCGTTGTAAGTCTGTTTGTTTTGAATTTCGC
>NW_013667514.1:158648-190003 GCF_000517525.1 Limulus polyphemus
AAAACCTGTTTTTAGCGTTGTAAGTCTGTTTGTTTTGAATTTCGCGCAAAGCTACACGAGGGCTATCTGCACTAGCCGTCCCTAATTTAGCAGTGTAAGACTAGAGGGAAGGCAGCTAGTCATCACCACCCACCGCCAACTCTTGGGCTACTCTTTTACCAACGAATAGTGAGATTGACCGTCACATTATAACGCCCCCACGGCTGAATGGGTGAGCATGTTTGGTGTGACGGGAATTCGAACCCGCGACCCTCAGATTGCGAGTCGAGCGCCCTAACCACCTGGCTATACCGGGCCCGGAAGTGACGAGACGAGTTCGAATCTGTGCGACGCCATAAAAATCTTCCCATACTTTAAACTGTGGGTGCATTATAAGCATACAGTTGAAAGTGGGTGGTAGAGTCCTGCAGACTGGTTGCATTCCCTCTGGTCAGTAACTCAAAATTAGCGAACGTGACTCGTCAAACTAATGAAACTGTATTATACGTGACTTCTATTTCTCTAAATGAACTGTTTTTGTTTTTATTAGTAACTTGTATTGAAAGACGTTTTATCACATTTATAGCGAAAATTTGACTTGTGAGCTTAATACTTGATTTCAGCACCTTGTTTCAATATGCCTGCAGGGTATTTTCATCACCAACCTTATTATCATACTAATTAACAGAATTTCTTAACTGATAATATATTGAACTTGTAAATTTTTTTATATACACAGTTTTACCTGCAAATTCAATATATTTTAAGCTGTATTAATAATACGTCAATTTGATGCTTGTTCGTGTTTCTCTGTCATAATCAAATAATTTAAATCAATTTAGAAAACTTCAAAATGAGTTTTAGTTGAATTAGTGTTTACATTTAAACCCCAAATCTCAAATATTAACACGTGTCTTCAGTTCACGAGCAGAGTAATATCGAGACTTATTTGTTTGTTTGAGGTAAAGCACAAACTAGTGGACACAGCTCAGATAGCCCATTGTTTATGAGTATTCAAACCCGGTTTTTAGCGATATAAGGTTTTAGACTTACCGCTAAGACACTGAAGGGATAGAGACTCTTGAAATATAATTATTGAATATAACTGCTGAATATTCATTTATTCAATTCCTTAATCAACTGAAACAAATAAAACATGCGTTTACTACTAGGTTTCTTTTTATCTTAACATTATCAATACAACCATAAACCTGAAAATAAATTACATTCATAATAACAAATCTGATTTTACATTATCTTATATATCTTGCTTTATGAAATATTGTAATTCTGTGACAGGTAATTGATAAAAATTGAAGGTATTGTGAAAAATGTGTTGTTTTTCAGAAGTTATAGTTGATACTGGAAGTATTTAGACATTTAGTCAATAAAGTTAAGAAAAAATGAATTTTACTCTCCAGATAGTAATAAAAAAACGTTTTATTTTTGCCAACGTTTCGTCGTTGCAGCTTCATCAAGACTAATAGTGAAAATTCTTCATATCAATACATCTTAACATATCTAATAATTGCTGCAGTTCCTTAAAAATGATTGTATGAACTAGAAATAATATTCATTCAATTAAAGTAGCTTAGGTCAATGTTTTATCCCTCGTTAGTTTAGCGGTGAGCTTGAGGACTTATAACACTAAATTTCTGCACCTGGGTTCGATCCTTCGATAAGCACAGCACGTATAACTAATTTTTATTTTTAACGATAAAATATTTGAAAATGTAGCTGTTAAGAATTTTAATGAGCACACCACCAACTACCTGAAAATTCTCGTCTCGTTCTGCTTGGATCGTTATTAAAGCGACCAGAAGCGTTTGGTATTTTGTCTCTTTACATATTTCCCAATATCTCTTACAGGAATAGATATAAGGTTGAGTACGTTATACTAAAACGATGTTTAATATGCAAATCAACAAGTCACGTGATAAACACAGACAATACAAAGTCGTTGTGAAACGGTATTTATCAGAAGTATATTTTGACTTTGTTTGGCATTTTGCAGTTAGTGTAATATTACGGAAAATTGATCTCTGTTGAGAAGGGTACGTAATAACCTTTTCCGGTGCAAAATATTCACACATATCAAAAAGATGTGTTTAGAGTGGGGATTTAAAATTTTCAGACGGGAATATCACCTGTACTTAATGTCATTGTAAAACAAACGAATATGGATCAATGGAGCACCAGCATTACCCAGAAAGAGGCTTGTAGTAAGTCGTATACCAAACGTGGTAAGAAAAGTGCGGAGTTTTAAAAATACACGAACATCAAGGTCAGTAACGTAAACCGTCAACGCCCTCCAGGCAACAGTAGCAACATAATCAAGAAAGATCTCCGTCTGGAAATGAGGCAACAGGGTACGAGTTCACAAGATAAGATTTCGGTCATATCTCCGTTCAACCGTTGCATACCTCAAATAGCTACAGAATGAAACTGGTATTCATACTATTCCATGCGAAGACATACCAGTCAAGTCGAAAAACGCAGAGTCTACGTATTTGTGTGCGATCGGACTATTGAGACGGGTGTTTAGAAAACAACATCCTCGTACACAAGATGAATAATGGAAAGTATGCAGTTAGGAGTGGTATTCTTTGGATACAGTAGCCTTATCTATTGAAGCGTGTTCCTGAAAAACTTCTAGCTTCATGTTTGAAGAGACATAATTCTTTAAATTTAAAGTAAGTAACCTTATTAGGCAGAGTGCATTTTCAAAAACAATTTAAGTGATTTTGAAACCTGTTCCTATATTTTCTTTCTTCTCTTGAAAGAGTATTTCCACAAGTGTTCTCCTAGCGTAACGTGATATGTTGAATAGGAAGATGTTTAATAGAATAGAATAAAAACGCACTCATAATCCCGACAAACTTTTGTCGATATAAGTAATCTTTTAGTTGAATTTTGGGAAATCCAGCTTAGTCAGTGATAAGACTAGAGGCTGATGAGTACTTATAAGTGATACTTTAAAGTCGACCTTTAATGTGCTTAACACTTATTACCCCCTTTCCTTGAAAGTGTGTTCAGTGTTGTAATTATAAATCTACTATGCTTCAATATTTACCAAACTAATTTTTATATCTTAAATTTGACCTCATGTTAAATAATTTGGATTATTGTATGTTTGAAATAATTCTTATGAAAGTCTGAGGCAAAAAGCAATATGCAAGTAATTAAAACAAACAATGTAATCAACTATGAGAACCATATGAAGTTAGTTTGGTATTTTATAATTGACACCTATGAATTTTCTGTCTCTTTCTTTCTGCAATATAACTTTAGTTTAATGGCAGCAAGAAAAATCATAATATTTTCGAAATATCTTAACGTCAATTTTTGCTTACATATAGATTGTATTTTAGTCTTCTTTGAGATTAATATCTAAAATAGATTTAATTTAAACATAGAATAAAAGTTAAGTGCGTATTTCACCCTCATAGCTATTAGAAAATAAATAATAAGAACCAAAACGAACTTTCATAGAAAACAAATTTCATGAAAGTTAAATCAGAAAAATATATATATTGTTCTGAACATTTTTATTTTCTCTCTTTTTGTCATTTTAACATAATTCTACTTTCTTTAATCAATTATCATTTTTGTGTTTGTATTGTATTGAACTTTTTTTGTTTTTTAGGCTAGGCCAAAAAAGTCGTTTGTAGGAATTTCCAATTGTTAAGAATAAAATGAATGAGCGTTTACTACAATATGCTAATATTTTATTTCAAACAATATCGCAGTCCAATAGTATATTAAAGCATTAATTGTCCTGTTTTGTAGGAGTGTGTTTCCTGCTGGTTGCGCAAAAGCTAGTTGACATTGGAGCCAAGAAAACATTTGTTACGGTGAGAGCCAAATACATTACGTTTGAGTATATTCTAACATTTTAACACACAAGAGAACAAGCAATTTGGATTTGTCATAAGTATTATATCAGTGAGAAGTTTGTATTTTCTGTTCGCACTTACTCTCATTGTGTTACCTTCAAAGATACTTCCTGCATGACGTGTAGTACTTATACGTAAGAAACTCTCTTTTTACAGCTAATTTTACAGCGTATTAGTTCGAAAACAGAGCAGTAATCCCTTTAAACATGATCTAGATAAGTCGCAATACGTTTTATTCATATTCTAATAGGGTGACTCTCTTCTTCGGAAGTAACCCTGTTCACTTATATATGTGTGATTATATCTCAAGAGAGTCTTTCACTAAAGACAGGAGTGAGTAAGTCATCATAATTTACGCAACTGAATAACTGTAGCTATTTGTATATCATAGGGTAAGGAGCATGCCATTCAGACATTGCTGCTATTGTAGTATTTGTAGATATGTATGGATGAAACAGTTTACTGTGCCATCTATTTTGAATGGGATATAACATTGCCCCTACCAATATTAATGTATTTGTTACGTCATAATATGCAGCTTCCTCTGAAATAACGGAAATTTCCGTGGTTGGAGAAATAATAGCCTGAAAACTACTAAGAAAATTGGATTTCACCAACTAACTACTTTGTGCTTGTAATTTGATGTTTACATAGAAGTTTTCAAAAATGCTTGCCTATAATGACGGATCATGTTAATATTTGTGGCGTAATCCTTATTTCATGTTATTCATACAAAATCATGCAGAAACAACCAAATAATTTAAGTTGATAATCAGAAGTCTCGTGAACTATACATTATCAGATACGAAAATAATTTATTTGTTGTTAAGTGCATTGCTACACGGTGGTCTATCTGCTCTGCTCTGTGCCCACCGCGGGTATTGAGCCCCGATATTTAGTGTTATAATCTCGTAATCTTACGTTGAGGTATCGGGGGGACTAAAAATGTAAGGTACAACTAGACTGATTGTACAATTTGTTCGAATATACGAAAGCTGTAAACCTACATAATGGATTTTGTATTTATTAGCGAGCTCCAGTAACAAACTTTGAACACTGTGTCAAAATGCTCATGATACGAAAGCTGTAAACCTACATAATGGATTTTGTATTTATTAGCGAGCTCCAGTAACAAACTTTGAACACTGTGTCAAAATGCTCATGATCATATGTACTTACATGTCCAAATAATTTAGACCTCCCCAAGTTGCTGTAACACAAGAAGATTTATTTTCGTCTGGCCAAGAATGAGATATGGTAAAGAAAGGACCAAGAGAATCGTTATCATTTATAAGTGTAGCGAACTATAAGTTTAGTGGTGAACCAAACCAAATGTACTCCATACTTCTGATGCCTTTAAATTTCAAAAACTATTATTACAGTTAAATGTAACGCAACGCTTCCAGTAATTATCTGAAGTTAAATAGAAAATATATGCCAAATTTATATTACTGCTAAAATTGAGTGCCGTCTAGCTATAACGAAAACATTTAAGTCAGCCTACAAATATAATATACTTGAGAATAAAATAATTATAATACGTATAATGTATAAACAGTTGATTTTATATTTGTCATTGTTCACTTTTACGACCTGGTGTGAAAATTACAGACGTCAAATAAGTGGCGAAAAGAACGCCGTTTTTTCTAAAAGTTACAAGATATACTTACATTAAGGGTAAAATTGGTCAAATGTATAACCTACTGGTGACTTTATAAAAATTCTTAAGAATACAAGTGAAATTTACTATCCGCACTATTTTTCGTGAAATAAAACAGTTTAAGTTAAACCATTATTTGACAAAAGTCTGTGTGTGTTTGTGTCCGCTTATAACTAGCGAACCGCTGGATAGACTGTTACCAACTTGGCATGTAACCTTAGGGAAGTAACACAGTGGGGTTCGCGTTCTAACCTGACCCCCCTCATATCAACCCTGGGGACCGTATGTAGTCTCAATGCGTTGAACGGGTACTTCAGCTAGTAATCTTTTATTTAGACTTTGTTTGTTGTTAAGCTCAAAACTACACAACGGGTTATCTGTGCTCTGCCCACAGCGAATATCGAAGTCAGTTTTTTAGTGTTAAAGTCCTCAAACTTACTGCTGAATTACCAGGGTTTTTATTAAGAGTTTGTTCGTGTGTTTGCTTATTTGTTGTTAAGCGCAATGAGCTATCTGTTCTCTAACCACCGCGAGTATCGAAACCTAATTTTTAATGTTACAAGCTCTTAGAGTTACCGCTGAGCTACCAGAGAACTGCTTAGTTTGGAAAATAAAAGTCTGGTTAATGAATTCTTTTGTTGATGTTTTTTGCGAGCCTAGTTTGTAAAATACAAGTTTGGTTAATGAATTTTTTGTTGTTGTTTTTTTGCGAGCCTAGTTTGTAAAATACAAGTTTGGTTAATGAATTTATGTTGTTGTTTTTTGCGAGCTTAGTTTGCTTCCAATAATTACTTTTAATCAGTTTCCTTACAAACATTTTTAGAACAAGTATCATGCGAATTTCTAGGAAAGTCTGGCTGTATGAGTCATCACCATGTGCACTTGAGTAAGGACAAAACAAACATACTTAAAATGCAGAAGTCTTTATCTAGGATACAGTTGGATGCGAGAGTTTAATTTTTAAACTGGATGTGTGTGTGTTTGTATATAAATTTGTATTTCCTTTCAACTTACAGAAACATAGCAAAAACATTCCATGAAAAAGTGGCAAGAGACATTTTTCAACCATTGAGCTATAATCTGGCTTCTTTTCATAAATATTTTTATGAAATTTCATGTTGTGGGTTTCGAGACTTTCTCAGTACAAGGCCCCCAGAACATTCTACATCCTGAGTGAAGCTCCCCCATCCAATTAATCTATAGATAATGAGACGTTAACAGTATTATGCATTTTGTGTATTTGCTATGGCTCCCATTTTGGAAATTCCTGATTTATATTGTAAGTTTACTGTTTGTTTGTTTGTTTTTAGAGGAAAGTTACATTAGACTATCTGCTGTATCCACCACGGGATATGGAAACCCGGATTTTAGCGTTGTAAGTCCGTAAATTTACTGCTGTCCCACCGGGGGACTGTAACTTTAATGATAAGCATTAGTTATTTTTATAAATCAAAGTGGTTTTACATACTTATGTGTGTGTGTCATGAAAAACCAAGGAAAACATATTCCTGTCGAAGATAATCTTTTGCACATTTTTTCATCTTATTAAAACAACATTTCTGAACTATACTTTTTCAAATTTGGTCTCTAATATGTCACGTAATGATAAGTCAAAGTGATTCTGGAAAATATTGTTCTCTCTTCAGTGTGAAGATATAAACATATAGAAGAAATACCGTCCCCTTCTTTCTTTATAAAAACTTAATTTTTTGAATTATGATAAGTCTTTGGTTGCTTAATGACATTGATGAAACAGTTTCCTTTACATTCTGACTAAGAGTGCAAATCACTGGAACGAGAAACACACTTGAATTTGAAAAAAGTTTACATCGTTTTATATAGTAAGTAATAATCTATTATTAGACCATTAATAACACATTTGTCATTTCTTTATGTTCCGTTTCTTGCACAATGCATATTCCACAATCTTCCTTTTAGCCATGTATGTGGTATACATCCATAGCAGCAACTACAGCCTTAAATTATGTACCATTCACCAGTTTTTGTTGGAACCTAATACATAAATAGAATATATTCTTGTATATATAATGCCTTTTAAGGAAGCTAAATTAATAAAGCAGTCATAATTATAATAATAATTTTTTTAAAAGCAGTAAAGTGAGTCTTATAAAACCTATCCTCTGATCAGTTTATAACTGTTTATATTATTATCTATTAGAATAACTCTTTAACTAGTACATATTTTCTTATTTTTGTCCATAATGTACTATTAAGACACATTCAGGAAAATACTTTTTTGTTAAATTTCTAATGTATACTTCTAGGAGTATATATTTAGCTTATGGCAATTTAATATATTTATTACATATATATATCTATTACAATAATACTCACTTTTTCTGTCCTGAAAATGCACGGCACCTTACCATCTAAATGCGCATGCGCGCGCACTTAATGTCAACAGATGTAAACAAAAGGCGAATGTAAATATACTTCAGTAGACATTTTGTACAACAACATATTAAAAGCTTATCAGAATCTGATTATCATTATAATATAATATCATTATAAGCTTATTTATTGATAGTCTTAAGTGCTGTATAATTTAGCCCTAACTAAACTAAATAAAAAAAACGTATACAAGTTACAGTGTTAATTTATCTCTTTATCGAGTACAGGCCGTACTTAAAAAAGGCTTAGTTGATGTTAGGCCTAAGAGAAGTGAACTTATGGATTTCGGTGACTGGGAATTAGAATTATTTTGCATTATTCAATAGAAACACCAATTTGACCGCAACTGTTTTGCTGGTCTCTGCTAATATTTATATATTACAAACAAGTATTTTAAGCAGAATCTGGATTTCTACGGCTTAAAGATTTTATCGGACTAAGATGGTACTGTGTGAAGATTTTGAAGGCATGGAAAATTAAACGCAATAACAAACAAAAACAAAAACATTTTCTTGACATTGTTAATTCTCTCCGTCTAATCAAAGAATCACCAATCTCATGAAGAAGCCATAATTTGTTGTCCATGTTAACGACCTTGTAAAGTAACTTAGAAGGAAAACTGAAGGTTTTTCTGAACTTATAACGGCCTGCACGTGCATGAGGTAACAAGTAAGATGGAGACGTTTAAAGACTAGGAGGAAGAGGAGAATGAGTATTTTTGTTTAGTGGCTAAACTTGAAAGTCTTTTTTATTGTGTTATATCACGTATGAATAGTATTAATAGACTTTTTCAAACTGCGGTTGGCTCTCTTTACATTTGTCATTTGTCTACAAGACACGTTAAAGTATCATACTTCTTTCAAATGTCTAAGTGTCCGGATATTAGGTTGCATAAAAAGATCACGTAAACACGTTTATGACGAAGAATTTTGTATATTTCCTCATCGTTTGTTTCTTTAAGTGCAAAGTTGCACAATGGGCTATCTATACTGTGCCCTCCGCAAGAATCTTAAGCCCTTAAGAGTACCGTTGAGCCACAAGAGAGCGTGGATTTCATCCTTCACTCTACCGCTTTTTCTTTCCAAACAAACAAAAGAAGGAATATTTATTTTTCCGTTTTTTTTATTTTTTACGTTATTGATAAATCACAATGTTATAGTTACAGGGAAAAAATGCACATTTAATTTCCATGAAGTATTTGCAAACCAATTTTATATGAAACTACTTGTGTGTAACAGAATCTAAATACAATAGTTGTTTATATCAGCACACAATTTTGTCTCGGGAAAAAACAAACTTCAAATAAATGTTTAATAATCAGATTTTAATACAGTAAATTATGGTCAGTTTCAAGCATTTTCTTATTCCAAGAAAATGTATTTTTTTCGGAGACTAGTCTAAGAAACAGTACAATAAAAATATACGCTAACTGACAACTTTAATAGAGTGACTCACCCTTCTGATATACACAAACACACAGAAAATAACACATATTTTAAAAGTGAGGACTTTATTTAAAGTTAGTTACAGTTTGTCTGTTGTGTTCAAGACTTATTTTAAACGTGAGATAGAGAATTAATTATGTGCGAAGTTATTAAAGTTTCAAAACTGTCTAACTAAAAATAGAGAAAACTGCAAGTCAATGCTCTACAAAATATTTCTTAATGTTCAACATTAGAACTGAGAACTTACCTGATAATTGTGTGTCAGATTGTGCCAAATGCAGATAAGATAATCAGGTTTTAAAGTTTATTTTTCATGTTTCAAGCATTGTATTCAGACTGTAAATGTAAGAACAATAATCTCATTGTATTACCCAACAAAACACTGAACACGCCTCATGAATTAGCTCTTCTTGCAGCATTATTAGTATAATTATTTATAAGCACCAAAGCATAAATGTTAGTGGAAATAGAGTTTACACATTACTTTACTAAACTTGTTACTATTCATTTTGGAATTGATAACGTATCCACTTGATCTAAGTAAAATTGTATGTGATTCAATATCCACTTATTCAATCGCATTTCATCAAAATCAAATACAGTTGTAAGATATTTTACCTAATATTATTTAAACGTAAACTATGCTTCAGAAAGTAGATAAAGAAAGGGTTGAAACTGGGATTCAAACTCATTCAGACATAATGTGTTCAATAGAAGTGGAATGAACTGAGGACATACTCGAGATTGTTTACATTATTGTGATGACTGAGAACATCTTGTTTTAAAGTTTTAAATCACCTCTTTAAAAAAAAGTAGCCAGAATTGAAGGTATATACTGTAGGCTATCATTTTTATTAGAAACATTTAGAAAGCTGAGAGTCAAAATATAATAAAATTATATGAATTTCGCATTAAAAAAAAGGAGAACATAGAAATAAAAGTGATAATATATCATTTTATATGAAGGTTTCATAACAAGGAGTAAAAAACCTATAATTTAATACCATACAAAAAAACAAAAAATGCGATTATATAATTAGAGCTTGCGCAGTAGCATATTCCAAAGTGAAAATAATCAATTTGTTTCATTTTGTAGTCACGCTAACTTAAAAATATTGACGGTTTTTGTTCTGCTTACTTTATAACATAAAACATAAAAAATATTTAACAGTTTTTTACATCTTTAGTCGAAAAATAGGAAAATTAAGAAAGCTTTTAAAATTGAAACATTTTAAACACGTGATGGCATTATCAACATTATTGTTATAATTGAAGGCTTAAGGCATTTGTTTCTTTAATTGAAGAGAATGTGGAAAAGCTGTTTTACTTTTATCAATTTGTAAATTGTGTTTTCATAGTAAATTATTCAATGAGCTGTCACAACAAATGACTTACAATAGTACTATTATTAATTACTATTATTACTATTAATGTTAACATGGTTTCTTGACATTGTTTATCAGAAATATTTGCAAATAAAGTTATTCTTTAATAAACAAAATAAAACAGTAAACCAAGCAGCAGCTACCTGTAATGATAATTTTTTCTAAATAGTTTGTTGTGCACTTTTCAACAGCTAATTAAATTAATATCTCATACATATTTTTACTGTCCTTATGAACTCATTATAAAACTAAAGGTGCTTGCAATTAAATTCTAAATCCTAATAAAAATACAGGAGGCATATTCTTATACCATTTCCACTGTGACAATAGACTTAATGATATCAGTTTTATGTTAAATTTAGTGATTTAATTGTATACGTGTTTGTCATAAAATCAAATTAGTTATAAGCAAAGCTATTCGAGGACTATCTGCACTAACTGTTCCTAATTTTAAATTATAGACTAAACAGGAGGCAGCTAGTAAAAAAACACCCACCGCCAACTTTTGTGCTAATCTTTACTAACAAATAGGTTTCGATCCCACGATTTGTATTGTGAATTGAGCGCTCTAAACACCAAGCTACCATGAGAGGATCAGTGAGGACTAAATCAAATGTTTATGGAAAAAACAAATGTATTTAAAAGTATAAGGTCACAACTCTATTAGCCGACTGGGCTTATAGTTTAAACAGGACGCGATTTTTGTAAAGTTTTTACACTTTACTTATAAGTTATAAACATTTGCTTTTTGAAACGTTATGTTATTTAAATGATATAAACGCCAACTTGATTTGAGCTGCCTGGTTGTAAGTTGTAAAAGGAGAAAAATGCGAAACAAATTGGCAAGAGCAAGAGAATCAGGTGTATTAATGTACAGGGGTGGGTGAGGGCTGAGCATGCGTGGTTCCCGTCATATACAAGTTTGAATTTTGTTCAGTGGTTTTCAGCACCCACATTACAAACATTGTATCAGTCTCAATGCAGAGTGGTGATGAAAGTCAAAAAGTCCCCAGTAAGTATTAATAATTAAGAACATACATATTTGCTAAAGAACTTACACCCGATTATGTTTCCAAGTAAGAATTGTATGACTAGTTTGTATTATTGCACATGAGTGAAAACATACGAAGTAGCAATTGTATGACTCACTTAACAAACTTTCTGCAAACCTTCCAATATATACATATGATCCAGTTTCCAAGACTAGATTTAAGCAAACTAAAGACAAGAAAATCAGTTGGAGTCCCAACGAGAGACTTGATAGGTTTGTTGTCAAATATCATCCAACAACTATCCTGAAAACTCCATATTTTAGATGCAAACAGCAAAGTATGGATCTAGTAGTGCTTATAGCACTGTATTAGGACAATGACTAACTGTAAGAATGTGATGAAAAACAAATCATGTGACATATCCGCTGGAGATAGCATAATGATCTGGGGAGGATTGTGTGTTTTATTCCTCTAGAATGATGAATGATATTCACCCCACAATGCATCATTTCTACTCCGTTCTATAAAACCTTTTCCAAGGCGATAAAGCAACATTCCACCACTCATTTTATTCGCAATTCCTTTGAAGAGCATGACAGCGAGTTCACTCCTCTTTTTCGGCCAGCGAAATAATCAAATCTCGAGTCATTTGGGTATTTTTTCAATGAATTAGAACGTGGCATTCGTTATCATACTCATTTGTTGACATCTGTAAGTTAATTTAGACCACACTTTCTGATAAGTGTTTTACAATTGAACAAGACAGCACTAGGTATCTTGTTAGGTATCTTGTTCGTTATCATACTCATTTGTTGACATCTGTAAGTCAATTTAGACCACACTTTCTGATAAGTGTTTTACAATTGAACAAGACAGCACTAGGTATCTTTTTAGGTATCTTGTTCGTTATCATACTCATTTGTTGACATCTGTAAGTCAATTTAGACCACACTTTCTGACAAGTGTTTTACAATTGAACAAGACAGCACTAGGTAAGTTGTTAGGTTCGTGTCACGCCGATTCGAGGGTATTATCAGAGCGAGAGGTGGTCCAACCGATATTAGGTAGAGGTTCTGATAAATTAGCCTGTTAGTGCAGTTTTTTGTGTGTAATATTCTCTCAAAGACCATAAAAAATACATTGCTGTGATTCGTGTTCATAGAGTTTCTCCAGACGTTCCCACCAGGGTAATAGAATATTTTTTTGCATACTGTGTTGTTTTATTTGTTTTTAGCCTTACGCTATTCGGTTTAGTGCGTGTAGTATTCCTCTAGATATATTTGACAGTACATTAGCCTTTTTGTTTACAGTGTCCAGCTAGACATTTCGGACAATGGACTAGGGCGTCTTATGTATGCACTGTTCCTCTAGTCATTCCGTACAGTACACTAGAGGATCTTGTATGCACTGTTCTTCTAGATATTCCTGACAATACACGAGAAGGTTTTGTATGGAGTGTTCCTCTAGACGTTCCGGACAAACCACTGGAAGGTTTTGCATGCAGTGTTCCTCTAGACGTTCCGGACAAACCACTGGAAGGTTTTGCATGCAGTGTTCCTCTAGATATTCCTGACAATATACTAGAGGGTTTTGTTTGCAGTGTTCCTCTGGATATTCCGGACAAACAACTAGAGGGGTTTGTATGTAGTGTTCCTCTGGATATTCCTGGCAATGCACTAGAGGGTTTTGTATGCAGTGTTCTTCTAGATATTACGGACAATACACTAGAGGGGTTTGTATGTAGTGTTCCTCTGGATATTCCGGACAAACAACTAGAGGGGTTTGTATGTAGTGTTCCTCTGGATATTCCTGACAATACACTAGAGGGGTTTGTATGTAGTGTTCCTCTGGATATTCCTGACAATACACTAGAGGGGTTTGTATGTAGTGTTCCTCTGGATATTCCTGGCAATGCACTAGAGGGTTTTGTATGCAGTGTTCTTCTAGATATTACGGACAAATCACTAGAGGGTTTTGTATGCAGTGTTCTTCTAGATATTACGGACAAATCACTAAAGGGTTTTGTATGTAGTGTTCCTCTAGATATTCCTTACAATACACTAGAAGGATTTGTATTTATTGTTCCTCTAGATATTCCTGACAGAACATTGATAAATTTTCTACGAGAATAGCTTTCATCTAGGATGTAGGTGCTCCTTACATTATAGTGGTAATATTCTCGTTTTATTGTTCTGAAATATATTTTGATATCTCACTGGAAGGTTATTCTTGTTTCTGATGTTTGAAACAGTACAGTATGTCGGAATATCTTTTCATTCTCCAGCTGCTTGAGGTATGCAAGGGTTGTATACGGATATGTCGTGGAAGTAACCTGTGCACGTAAATGTGGCTTATGTCGTTTGTCGAGAAGGAGATCCTTCTTGATTATGTTACCTACTTTTGCCTGGGACACGTGAAGGGCTTTAGCTCCTGAACTTTGTCTTCGTGGATTCTCACCTGTTGCAAGACGCAGCACTTCACTTACTACGGCTGAGCTAGTTGTTGCAAGTCTTCTTCTGGGTGCGCCTTGTATACCAAGTTAATTCGTTTTCCTTAGTTTTCCAATGCCTTAAGTACAAACGATATCCCGTCTTGGAACGTCTAAATCCACAAACTGAACACATCTTTACGATCTGAATGTATGAATATTTTTCGTCGGAAAGAACCATTTCATATTCTTTTGAAACGCAATAAATTTTCGAAGGCATCACACTATCTACGGACGCTAAACAAGTCTAAATGTAGTTCTGATACACGTCATTCCACTGCGGCCTATTGGCTGTTACATTACTTGCTTGTTTCCATAGACTAAATAATTTTAACATAACATACTCAACCCTGTATTATGTACCCACAAAAAGTTACAATAATCAAGGTCTTCTGCCGAATCGTCTTGGTTACATTAAAATATTTTTGTGTTTTTATAAACGTTTATTACAATTTTTATATCTTAAATTGCATCAAAATAAAACATATTACTGTCAAGAATACATGCACAAAGGGAAAGGAGAATGTTAAAGTTTCAGTTTCTTTTGGATTATACTGAATACTAATCTATTCTGTATTAACCTTTATTCTATCACAGCCAGTTATTGTTTATAATATAATTTGTAATAATTAAATTAAAATCTGTTATAGTTTACGATGAAATTTTTCTGTGAGCATTGCTATCAGCATCTGAAGATTTGAGTCATTTTATGGAAGTTGTAAAGTCGACAATTATGCTTTGTTTTTAGAATTCATCAGCAGAACCAATGTTAAAACAGCATTTTTGTTGACACTATGACAACGTATATAAAATAAAGAAATTTTCATTACTAAATGTTTTAATTACTACGTGTGAAAACAGAATCTACCAATAATTGTGTCACATGCCTAGTGTTTTAAATAATATTAGCGTTTAGGGACGAAATAAAAGTAATATTTATTTCAAGCCCTCAAGCAGTTTTTAATCGTCTTCCAGATGAAAAGAAAAGCTTGAAATTTATTCCTTAATCTGGTATTCAATCTTGAGATTTTACTTGAATGAATATGAAAAGTTTCATTGTGTAATGCAAATCGACATAATTGTTAGTCAAACAACTAAAAACACAAGCTGGCCAGTTATTTTTTATTATCGACTTGTATTTATTATTGTTTTACTAAATAAACATTGTTGAAGAACCTATTTTTGTTTGTTATTATTACCTTGCCGCAACTCTTCCCCACCGTTTCCTAAGCAACTTAAAACGTTTTGTTGTTATAGTTATACCTGTATTTCAAGATTTTAATTCTACTTTTAGAAATTTACAAATTAATATCGTTAACACACCTTTTTATCATTTTAATTAGATTATAATGAAAAAATTAGTTTCGATAACGAGGAACCCACTTTGAGACTGATAATGCTTGGAGACGGCTTGAATGGGTAATGAATAAAAACTTTAGTATAAGTTTAACATAACAGCAAATGTACAACATTTCGACAAGGTTTTGTCACATTAGTTTGCTATTCAATATCACTGTCATCTCTGGATCTGTATTCCTCACTAATTCAATATAACCATATATTTCTTTCATTAATACGATTAATTATTTAATTAATGCAAGTTTTTTTAAGTACATTAATTTGTTTTGCTAGTTGGAATAAAAAACAATAACAACTGAAAGTTGTTAATTACACTAAATTGTAGGAAAAGTAAAGAGATCATAAAGTCCAGTCACGGAATTACGTATGCCACAATGAATCATGCATGTATTAACTGTACTCCCCGCCTCTTATGGATAATGCTTAGTTAAAGCAGCGTAGAAAGTAGGCGGGGTTTGAGAATAGAGAAGCTTGTTCACAGGTGGGCAGGAGCTGTATAACTCTGAGGTTGACTGAATCTTACTGATCTTAAAAATCAATTAAATGTTTAGCCATAGAATGTAGACACATAGACGTTCATATCACCTCGTTGGATAACCTGCCAGGTGGTATCCTCTAGATACTGAAGGATGTAGTTAACAATTAAACTTTGATCCTGAAATTATGTGGATTTATAAAAACATTTCCGCTGAAAGAGGGTGTCTTGATGTCTTTGGAAAATTATATACATAAATAAAAACCGGTAACTTAGAATTTTTTATTCTTAAAGATATTCAAATCGAACAAGAGTGTGACTATTAAAAATGGGTACATTTTCTTTTTACAGCCATGAGTTTTCTATCCAGAATGCCGAAGCTACAAAACAATGAAACGGCTAAGCTAAACGTATGTGTGCACAGTCAAATCTTATAACATTTTTCAATAATAACCTAATTTTTAGCATTTCATTATAGTATTTTAAATGTTGGCATTTTATATAAACTACAAAACTGTTTTATTTTTGGATTTATTTTAATGTGCTCTTCGAACGTTTTGTTGATGTAAATTCAGTCTTTTTTTTTCCTAAAAGACAATTTTCTTTTAATTTGAATATTTAGCTTGATATGTAATTCACACTTTCAAGGGCACTTGTGCTATATCACAAACAATTGTACAATTATTCAGTCAACTTAAAATTGTTAAAGAAGATTTTAAACGTTTATATCAAACATATTTTTTATTATATATACATATGTATTTCGTAGCATACTAATATATACACATTCTTCAAGTAGTTAGATTGCTGACACTATCGGGACTTTTACTAACTTTAAACTGTCTTTAAGGTCTTGATCCATGAATGCGTTTTTCTTTTGTTTTTTGTACAAGGTAGATGGAGGATTATTTCTCTTTCTTTCTTTAAGCTGAAACTTAAGAGGACCTGGCTCTATGAACGATGTCAAATCTGGGATCATTTTGTTTTCGTTTTCGCCGTTTCGCAGAAAAATAATAGATTGTCTTAACACCAGGATATTTTTACAGTCTGTCAGAATGAAAAATCTTTGAATTGCCACTTTTGCTTTAGAAATATGATACAACACATCATTTATTTTTCTTTACTCTGTATATTATCCTTCCTAATTAATATTCAATCGTGAAGAAATGTTTTGTTTTCCTCTTCATGTTGTTTAAGCGAACCATACCACTATGTTAAGACCTAGACTAGTCAGTACTGGCATCATAGTGTGTCTTCAACTTTTCCCCAACTGACATCACCTTCTTACGGGAAAACTTATCAATGGTAACCCTAAAGAAAATGGTGAAACTCTGTATGTGTTTGGTTAGATTAATCTTTCTTAAGATGCTGCAATAAAAATATTAAATTCTTGATTAAACATGAGATGCTTTGAGTATTACAATTTTATAAGCAACCAACAAGAGTGTATCAACATTGCAAAGTTGTATCATTATATCAGAAAAAAGCATAGAGGACTGTTTACTAGTTTTCTTTTCCCAGGATAATATATTCTTTTTTTGTAATCAGCACTGGTTCAAAATTCCAAGAGTGATGATATAGAACTTTATTGAGTATTCTCTGTGTTGTTGCAAACTCACAGATATCCTTCTGTGCCAATTTTTAACTTTTTAATTTAGTGTGGAATAAATCTTCAAGCTAGCAGTACCATTACACAGTGTTATTAGACGCAGGACTTCCACAACTTCTATTTTTAAAGGTTGTCCCAATATTATGCTGTGTAATTGTCTCCGCTGCTTGTTTTGACCCGCTTCCGCTCCCTTTTTTACAAAAAAATATCGCATATTCTGCTCTAATTCTAGTTTTCTAAAACTTGGTGAAATCTAGATAAAAGAATTTGTTCATTTATCTTCTACATTCTTTATAGAATAACGAATGACTAAGAGATCAAGTGATTCTGATTAGACCGAACTCACTTGTACCCAGTCCGTGGTTCCTTCAATTTTATCGTTATTTATGTTTAAGTTTAAATGAACCTTAGTGAGACCAAACCACCTTAGTTTGTGTGCTCTAGGTAAATTCTTCTTTTCCTGATTTATAGCCTTTTTCATTTTCGTTAAATTCTAGAATTGCTCATTACTAGCACTCTTTGCATGAACAACCTGAAGTTGCTGTCTTGGTTATCTAAATTTGAAATTTATCACTATGCTCTAAAGGTGCTTCTGAAATTAAACTAGCCTTATTTTAAACTGACGGCATTATGCATTATTATTCAATAACTTTTTACCAGAATATCTTTCAAAATTATACAACAATAATTAAATTTAATAACAAATAGTCTTAGTAGTGGCAAACACTTTCAACAAACAACCACACACATCACTGAAAGTTTTTATATGTATTGATTATAATGTCTCATATATTAATTTTTTACAATGAACTCCATAAACATTTTAAGAGGATGTTTAAGCATTGTAAAGCAACAAACTGCCAAAGTTGATTATTTGCTCTAACTACTATTTGCTTTCGACTTCTTTGTCAGTTCATAATAGTCGCTGGTTAACCTTCATATCCACATATCTGGAATCAGACAAAAACTCAATGGTAAAATTAGTCCTTGTGAAAGGATAGCACACGTTTTGTGACATAACTCATATTCTGCTAGATTTTACAGAAGAAAGTCGACCCACCTGATATTTTCATGAATACCGCTTGTATGGCGACATGCAGACGAACTGTCTCTAATCTTTTAGTGTTACACAGAGAACATATCGACGATAATACTGACTGTCAGTTCTTCAATGGCTGGAAGTTAACAATACTTGCAGTTTACATGAATCCAATATTTGGTTTGTTTTTGATTACTCTTTCCATCACTTTATATTAAGTGTGGTGAAGCAACAGTTATTATTGATCTTCTTTCAAACAGAATAACTTGTACACAATATTCCTTCTTTTATTATTTCCAGCAAAAACATTATCGCATTAATTCAAACAATTCACAATTTTTGTCATTTATCTAATGTCGTTTTTTTTTGTCACAATGACAACGACATTCACTTGTTTGTCTTTCACATGACTGGCACACTACTATAATATTGTTGTTTGCTGTTTTTAGCAAAAGAAACCGTTTTCCTATACTTCTAATGTTTTTCAGCTCTTGGTGGCTTTTCCTGGGAAATGGCACAGTGCATCTGCGATTTAATCCTTCTAACTTTATTGTGTCTTCTACGAACTTAAAGTTTGAACAAGGAATTATTGAATTGTTAATCAGCAACCCTAATGCATTCCAGTCCTACGGTACGTTGAAGCTGTCTTCACTTTGTCAGTCATGGTTTTTTTAGTCCGATATATGTCTTTATTCTAAAAGGCGATGGTGAACTCATCAGTTTAACTTTTCGAGTTTTTTTTAATAGAATAAATTTAGAGTCGTCGGGAAACTGTGTGGGATGATTGTTCCATTTTATATTTATGTTAAATTGTATTTGTGATATGAAGTTCCACTCACTTCAAATGAAGTGGAAAGTAGAAACTGATACATGATAATTATACCAGTTCCTCTGTAATAAATTGTCCACGTTTTATGATCGACATTTTAGTATATGCTACATACATTCTCTTTACCTCTACATTCGTTTACTCAGGAATTAATGTAAAAATTGGTCTCATCATAATCGGTTTTGGTTTGGCAAACGGCGAGAATGTGGAAGCGGTTTTATAAAACACGTTCCTCTAAAGAAATGTTTGCTGTCATGCAAGATATGGAATAAATACATGGTTTATGTTTGTAGTAACCTACGAAGTTCATATGAATGCACTTGAGTTTTAAGTATTATATGATGTTTTGGTTTGTTCTTCCGCTCTGTCTTGCTTTTCACGTTTTCCATCATATCTTTTTTATTTTATTATTATTCGAATATTTTTCAATTCTTCTATTTTTCTCTCACGTTTTACAATTATTATTTTTGAAGATGTGCACAACTAACAACACGATAAGTTGTTTTTAATCTCAGGATGATTTGTCAAACTTGTAACCACGTATCTTCCAATTTTACCCTTGATTCCAAATGATTGTTTACTGGAGTTTCAAATAGATCAGAGAGAAATAAGAACAGGATGACCTGTTAAAATTATTTGATAATAAAATTGTAAAATATAAATACAAACTTATCTGTAGGAAATTTCATAACACAAATTGTTCAATTTACTTATCTCAAAATAATCACAATTACAAATTTATCTCATTAAAAGTTACTCAAAGAAAGCGATAATTTGTAAATGGAGAGTATGCTATATGGATGTACGTAATATGTTTGTTATCTGTTTATCTGTGGATAGGATAATTTGTAAATGAAGAGTATGCTATATGGATGTACGTAATGTGTTTGTTATCTGTTTATCTGTGGATATGATAATTTGTAAATGGAGAGTATGCTATATGGATGTACGTAATGTGTTTGTTATCTGTTTATCTGTGGATAGGATAATTTGTAAATGAAGAGTATACTATATGGATGTGCGTAATATGTTTGTTATCTGTTTATCTGTGGATAGGATAATTTGTAAATGGAGAGTATGCTATATGGATGTATGTAATTGTTTGTTATCTGTTTATCTGTGGATAGGATAATTTCTAAATAGAGAGTATGCTATATGGATGTACGTAATGTGTTTATCTCTTTATCTGTGTATAGAATAATCTGTAAATGAAGAGTATGCTATATGGATGTATGTAATGTGTTTGTTATCTGTTTATCTGTGGATAGGATAATTTGTAAATGGAGAGTATGCTATATGGATGTATGTTATGTGAGTTATTGACTTGACCCATAAATCTAAACAGTAACTCACAAGCTATGTATAATACTTTAAATTCTGTAATATACTGGTCTTTTTGAATGCTGAAGAACTCTCTTTAATATGATTCACTCTGACTCTGGCACTGACTCATTTGTTTAGTTGTATACAATACAATCCTTAAAACCTATATAGCCTTACTAATGTTTCAATGACCTGGAGGTTAGAGCACTCAACTAGCAATCTGTAGGTCACGTGAATGCATCACGTCGCAAAACATGCCTGCACTTTCAATCGTGGGGGGCATTACAATGTGACGGTCAATCTCACTATTCTTTGGTAAAAAAGCAGCCCGAGAGTTGGTGGTGGATGGTGGTCACTAGGTGCCTTCCCTATAGAGTAACACTTCAAAATTATTGACGTTCTTGAGAAGATTTGCGTGAAATTCAATAAAACAAACGTTTATGTAGTAAAACTACGTAATGAAAGTAATGCTAGATGATTGAACTTGTAAAATATAATTGAAACAGTGTTGTTGAGATATTTAGGTTACGGAAAAATATAATGTTTCTGAAAAATTACATAGAAAAATAAAATAAAATTGATGCAAGCTACCCTATTAACAACCAATACTGACAAACTGGATATTGATCTTACTGCATTAATTTTATATCTCTCCTTAACCGTTTAATGATCCCAATTCCTAAAAATTAGGAAATATATATATTTATTCAACAAATATCTATGTGAGAACAACAATAATGGAAGAATCCCAGGTGAGTTGCATTAACTGACTTGACACCAACACAATACCTGAAGTTTGTTTAACACCTGAATTCCAAGATGAATCAAACGATAGTAATAACTCTTCTGTTTCTGTTTTTACAACTGATGTCATATACATACATATCATTAATAAAGAAACCGATAATTATTGTCATATAAGAGAGGGATTAAAAGAAGATGTATTTAGAAATATTAAAACAAAGATAATAACATCGATCTCTACAACGAAGATTATATGTTCGTTTGTAATTAAGGACAAAGCTACACAATGGGCTATCTGTGTTCTGGTCGCCGCGGGTATCGAAACGCGGTTTCTAGCGAGGTAATTATACAGACATACCGCTGTGCCGCTAGGTGGGAGAAAAATTATATGTAACACTAACAACTCTTATAGGATTAGTATTCTGAATAAAAGTGTGGGAAAATGTCAGCATATCTGTAATTTCAATTTAAGTTGCTTGAGATCTAGAATTTCTTGGCATCAGGTAACTAACAACACCAAAATTATGGGTAAATTCTGACATAAGGTAAACAACAACACCAAAATTACTGGTAAATTCTGGCATCAGGTAAACAACAACACCAAAATTACTGGTAAATTCTGGCATCAGGTAAACAACAACACCAAAATTACTGGTAAATTCTGGCATCAGGTAAACAACAACACCAAAATTACTGGTAAATTCTGGCATCAGGTAAACAACAACACCAAAATTACTGGTAAATTCTGGCATCAGGTAAACAGCAGCACCAAAATTACTAATAAATTCTTAAATATAAAGTTCTAGTCAGTTAATAATATAAAATACTCTGAAAGTTGAACAATGTCTGTGGAAATTCATATATTTATCAAACACAAGTATTGTAGATAAATAGGGGATGTTCTTGTATATTATGTACGAACGTATTTTTATTTTTCTTATTTGACTAGTCACAAATGTATTGTCTGTAGGGCGATATTTCTTATCATAATGCAGAAATTCACTGTAATCAGTTTGGGCGTAGCAAACATTTAGAGACTCAACACACACTCACCTCACTAGACATCACCTATAGGTACATTTAGCTGTTAACAAAAATTTCGCCCAGAATATTAAAGTTTAAGACATAAGCAGGTGTTATTTGTGACTTGTAGGATGCAATTTTTCCCTAACTTGCAGTTACTATAGGCTTTCCTATTTTCAGAACTAGCTTAGAACAACATCATTAACGCTTATAAGGATTCCTGACGTATGGTACAGTGACTGATTTCAGTCGTTAAATTAGACGAATAATTTGAATTAATCAAGTCTTTATAGTAAATTCTACACACGTATTAATAATCGTTTTTTTTTCTGTTTCTTTAGCGAGTACCAGGCGGTTTTATCTCTGAGATGAATAATGCGAATCTGTTTAGGACAGGTTTTCTGTTTATAAGTACTTGTTCTCGGAAGAAACTTGAATATTTGATGGACAGCTATTGATTTAACCACAAGAACGAATATTAAAGTGATAACAAACACTTTTAGTCGATAATACCTTAACCTGAAAATTACTGGCGTAACCGAAGTTACAACAGTAGTAGTTCTATATCAAACTATATAAGTAGTTGTTAACTCTCCATGTCTATTTAGTGTTGTATCTATCGTGATTTATAATGCAAACACGACTCTTGGCGCTAACCTAAGTACACAACTAAAGAATGGAAGATGCGTATAAGAACTTCTAGACAATGAATGATCATTTGAGCTGCTAAAATATCGGTGAGTTTCTTTGGTTGATTTAAATACATTTAAAATCATAGCAGAATATTTACAGTCGATTAATCGCATTTAACAAAAAAAAAATACTTCATGTATTAACATAGTGGAGTGTCACCGCATAGTACAACAGGCAACATATCAAGATATCTATATATTTGACAAATATCAAGTTTCCGACTATTCTACAGTATCTTGTCGTCTCGAGTACATTTATGATCATTGTTTTCAAAGAGAAGTGTCCACGTGCGAAGACTGCTAAACGATGTGGAGCCAAATAACACATCATTTTGAAGATACAATCATTAAAATTTTCTCAACGGAAGTAGAAAAACTCACGAAAGAGCGCTGAAAAGACACATGGGTTCTGAATCCAAAATTCAAGTAAGTCTGGAACATCACCCATATCCTCAAACTATTGGCTTTGATTAGGAAAGGGAGGGAACTTTCCGACCAAAGCAGTCCTTGCGATGAAACCGAATATCTCCTAACACTATTATCAATACAGTTAATAAGGATTTGAAAGTGAAGACGGCTTGCGAGACAAAAAACTTACAAGTTTTCACGCGCATCTTGAAATCACTGACTCTTATCATTTAAAAAGAGACTGAAGAAAAAACTGGAGTCACAGCAATTTCGCTCGACCAAATATCTTGAAAGTCCCCGTTGTAACTCCAATGGATTTTAAATATTTGGTCAGATCAAACGTGGTGTTAGAAATTGACTTCCATATGTACCTACAGAAGCGAAATAACGCTCTTCTAAATAATCTTTATAAGTATAAGACCATCAAAACAGTCCTGTTTGGAATGTCACTAGTTGCGAAGCTGCATAATGGCATTGTTTTACATCATACATGTTACAAAATACGCGTAACTTTGAATTTTGTAGTAAGCAGCTTGTCGATATTGCGTGTTCCAAATTCTCGATTGCATATATTAGATTAGTGAATGTACATCACGCGAGAGCTGTGAAGTTGCTCGTGCACTAGATTGGGAAACTGGGCAATGCCGTCAGCCTCAACGTATGTGACTTGCTGAATCACATTTTATTTTAACGGAAATAAAATCTGTAAAATAACACGACACAACAACCACTTTACATGCCCATATATACTTTTTACTTCTTTAAATATATATCAGTACTATAAAAGCATTATTCACTAACGTTTTAAGTATTTGGTTGACGAGAGTAAAATAGATTGCCATATAAATGAGGGACACAATTTTAATACAATAATTCAATTTTAAATAAAATATAAATATTAATGGTTACTTAACAATGAACCGTAATCCAAAACGATTATTTTATTCACTATGTAGAAAGAAGTTTTTGTAATATTCTGGATATCCTCGTCAGGTGATGAAGCTTCTTAAAGAAGAACTCGAAACTTACAAATTGTTTATTACATACAGATCCCATGTTGAATTCTGGTAAACCATTGAGTATGGTTATGCAACACTTTATACTATCCAACTGGAGAAAATACAACCAATATCTGGCTTAAGTACATTTAATTTGAATTCAAAGATTGGTATTTTAGGCCTTTGGAAATCGTTCTGTATCACTTACACAGTTCCATCACTTACGCAACTTCGCCACTTACACAGCTCCACCACTTAGACAGCTTCACCACTTATATAGCTTCACCACTTACATAACATAACCACTTACACAACTTCACCACTTACACAGCTTCACCACTTATACAGTTTCGTCACTTACACAGATTCATTTTAATGAAACGGAATCAAAAGAATACACAAAACCATAGGGAAATAATTTGCTTTGGGTTTCTCACAAAACAGTTTGTTTAAAAAATGTTTCACTTGTTCAAAAAGAAAACAACAGACTAGACTAATATTAGGCTTTGTATTACAAACTTGTGACAAAGATAAGATTAGTTCCTCACTGAAATCATGAACTAAGAGTAAAACTATTTAAATACATTATGTTCTGGCTGTTACTTAATAAGAAATATTAAACTATGCCTTTATAAAATTCAAAGAATAAAGACTGTTAAGCAGCTTTGTAAAACTAACTACAGTCCATAAAGAGCAATTAAAAAAGAAACATTATCATTGTAAGTGGCACATTATATATGATAAAAACAATAAACAAAGGAATATATAATACATGTATTATGTAATAATGTGGAAAAATAGCGCCGAAAGCAATATAGAAGAATAATCTTACCGATTTCTTTTGACTGTCTTGAAACACTACAACAGCAACCGTCACTTACTCTTCGTGACTTCGTTCATAATGTGTTGGCCTTGATTTTTTTTTATTTTTGACAAGTGATAGTAATTATTTAAGTAACATTTTCTTCAAACATTTCAGTAACTGTTTATCTCATATTTAAATTAGCTTCGGCCTTCGTAACTGTTAAATTGAATAACCTCCAAAGTCATTCTTAGTTTTATTCAAATTAACATCTCGACAAGTTGATCCAGAAAACCAAATTTGCAATTTTAAGAGCCACCATAAAAGACATCCGCCATAACATCTCCAAGTTAGAAGTAAAACTTTACCAAAAACCCCTGGAACTTGCTAATAAATCAACTCCCGAAGACTGGAAAAGATTCGACTACGTTAGCTGGTTTAGATCAACCAAGATTAGAGAAAAAAAGAGAGCGAACCAAAACAAAAAACTCAAGAACCTGACAGAAAATCAGAAAGAAGAGGTGAACTTTTCTAACCCGCTAATTTTTCTCCTTCAGTTTTAGATATCTCAAGTGAACACCCATTAACTGATAAACAGTTTAGGCTTAAACTTTGCTGTTAAACCTGGAAATGTACCTATCAAAAAAATTGTTGCTACCACAGAATCTCACATCAGCTAATTAAATTTGAATCTCAAAGTCAGGCCTACAAACAAAGTTCTTTCAAACATTAAAAAACTAGTTAAAGGTGCCCTATACTCACTGCCAAAGAAAACATTTCCATTATTCCTACACATTATTACCACCACCACCCCCCTTTTTACGCCTTTCCAAACATTCACAAAGACAATATTTTTTACAAAACGTTTCTAAGTTCTTAGTTAAAAGATTAAAGCTTCTACTTGGAACCAACTCCTATTCTCTCAAAAACGCTATAGATCTTGTCAATAGAATAAGAAATTCAAACTAAACTAAGAATATATATTAGTAGCCTTCAACATAAAATATTCATTTACCTCAATACCTGTAGAACAACTCTTACACTGTCTAAAAGTAACACTAGACAATCCTGTAACAGAACACCTTATCAATCTCACAGAATACTGCTTAAAAAATCCTTATTTTACATATGAAGACCAGTTTTACAAACAAAATAATGACTAAGCGATGGGATCCCCGTTTCCTGTCTACTTAGAGACCTCTTTATGTCCGTTCTAGAAGAAATATTTGAAAACAAATTCATACACATCAAGTAACCTGAAATCTGGTTAAGATACGTAGGCGATATTTTCAGTATATGGAGACGTGGGAAAAAGACGCTACTCAATTTCATCTTGTCGTCTCTAATAGATTTATGATCATTGTTTTCAAAGAGAAGTGTCCACGTGCGAAGACTGCTAAACGATGTGGAGCCAAATAACACATCATTTTGAAGATACAATCTTTAAAATTTTCTCAACGGAAGTAGAAAAACTCACGAAAGAGCGCTGAAAATACACATGGGTTCTGAATCCAAAATTCAAGTAAGTCTAGAACATCACCCATATCCTCAAACTATTGGCTTTGATTAGGAAAGGGAGGGAACTTTCCGACCAAAGCAGTCCTTGCGATGAAACTGGAATATCTCCTAACACTATTAACAATACAGTTAATAAGGATTCGAAAGTGAAGACGGCTTGCGAGACAAAAAGCTCACAAGTTTTCAGACGCATCTTGAAATCACTGACTCTTATCATTTAAAAAGAGACTGAAGAAAAAAGTGGAATCACAGCAATTTCGCTCGACCAAATATCTTGAAAGTCCCCGTTGTAACTCCAATGGATTTTAAATATTTGGTCAGATCAAACGTGGTGTTAGAAATTGACTTCCATATGTAATTTTATGATCTATTTTATATAATTATTCAGAAAATTAAATTCCAACTTTGTTCATGATACAATGATATGGAAACATTTGTTTGTAACGCAATTTTTACTTAAATACAAATAAAACACGTCTGATATAATATAGGCAAAAGCATTAGAGATATAGAAATGTTAGTTTATAAGTTAGTTCATGATACCTTAATTATTGCATGAATTTGTTCATTAGGCCTTTATATAAATAGTGATAGAGAGCTGTGTTTATCTTGCATGAAGTAGTTCATCAGGCCTATGTACAGATAGTCATAGAAAGCTGGAGTTTAATTTACACGAAGTAGTTCATCAGGCCTGTATATAAATAGTGATAGAGAGCTGTGTTTAATTTACATGAAATAGCTCATCAAGCCTATATATGTAGGTAGTCATGGAAAGCTGGGGTTTAACTGGCACTAAGTAATTCATCAGGCCTATATACACAAATAGTGTAAGTAATGAAATGCTTAAATACACCCGTGATAGTATTAGTTATGTGTTCAAGATGATTAGTTGATAACATATATTTAGATACATTGTTTTAAAGAATCTGTTCCTTTTCTGAGTCTAGTTGAAACTAAGAAATTAAGTACTGATGTGCTGCTATTATATAATAACTTTTATTTTACTGTCGTGCAGAAGCGCATGGTCCTCTCTCCTAGAAATAAACGAAAACAAAGGTTCGAGCGGTGGTACTTTCTTCACCATGAGCAGTCGTCTAAGAATGAATTCTGAAACTTGAGTACTTTCAGATGTAGTTGTTCTTAATGAGAAAAGAGCTTTCGAAAACGTTTGAGCCTTTTTTGTCATTCTTTTTATTTGCAGAAAATCATTTTCGTACTTGCACGTCTCTTGATAACAAGGGATTACATAGGAAGAAAGAATAACGCCTACGCTTTTTTACGCTAAATTCAGAAAGTATAGGGTAACAGGAAACACTTTTAGCAACACGTTCTGCATCTTAATTCCTGGAAAATAAGACCAGTTTTTCATGTCACTCTTCTAAGAATACCTGGTCATGCTTATGTGTGGATTATTAGACTTGTTAAATGTAATAATGTTAATTTTCGTGTATCCAAGTTTGAAACATTTATATCTCTAGTGATAGTCTTTCTTGTTATTTATATGAACATATGTAATATATAAAAGCTTTCAAGTGTGACTAAAAAAAGATAATTGATTATAAGAAAATCTAGCTTAAGTAAAGGTGGTTTTCATGGAAAAACAAAGTCTTGTCAATATTCATAGGTATACATTATAGACTTAAAACACACACATAGGGAATGTTTATGTAAAAATGTACATTCATAACAACTACGCAGTTTGATGTTTAACCTATTCGAAGATACTTGTCAATACATCGGCTTTAGCTTTGTCACTATACCCTAATGTACAATATCAAAAAGTATCTAGAAGTAGATATAGGTAACTACAAGATTTTAAACAAAGTTTACACAATTCATCTAAACATAATAGAGATAACATGTAACATGATTCACAACATCTATAGATCAGGCATAATGTTTAACCACATCTAGAGATTCATGACTCAAGCCCGCCACTGGCACAGCGATATGTCTGCGGACTTACAACGCTAGAATCCGGGTTTCGATACCCGTGATGGGCAGAGCACGGATAGTCCATCGTGTAGCTTTGTGCTTAATAACAAACAAACAAAGCATGACTCAAGTAACTAAACATCCCTTTTTGTCTTCTTTCACATGTGAATTCCACTGTTGTGGCAATACTCAGCTGTACTTCTAAGCATCAGTGTTATTGGTAGTAACCAATTATCTATTTCTTATTGAGCTAGATATAGTTGTTTAAACGTAATCTATGTAGAAAATTGAATTGGGTAAAATTATTATCACAGGCTGTCGGTTCTACAGCTTAAACAAAACAGATATACAATGCATAATCACCTTTTGATCAGAATAGTGTGTGTGAAAACTTGTCGATCAGAATAATGTGTGTGGAACGTTTTTGAATAGAAACACTTTTCAGGATATTTCAAACATTCTAAGAAGTTTACTAAATGCCACAAGATTCCTTTTCCGTGTTTGAAATACATTCACTAAAATTCTTTCGTAAAACGTTTTATAAGTATCAAAATTTCATGTAGAAGTACATATATAATTTTCCCATACATTCTTTCTTTACATATAAAGTCATGTATATAGTTTTTCTGATCCCATTTACTTGTAAAAAAACCTTAAATACCCACGATGGGCACAGTACAGATAGCTCATTGTGTAGCTTTGTGTTTATCAACACACAAAACTAAAAATAATTATAAGTTTTTAATATTTTAACCTGGATTTAGAAAAGTTGGTTTGTAACACATTTAACGGTATAGTCATATGTATAGATGTCTAAAGACTGGTTTGTGAATACGTATATATATATGCAAAGCGTAGTGAACAAGATGTGTAATCTAATCCACAACATCAATAGATGAACAAAGCTGTAGACAGCAGGATGCGTAATCTAATTCACAACATCTATAGATGTACAAAGTTTGGCTTATAACGTTTGAATTTGAAAAGCAAGAAATAAAACTATTTGTTACTCTTAATTTTGATTTTATTTACTCTTGAAACAGAACACTTTCGAGGACCTTGCGCAAGTACATCTAGTACAAGAAATTAAGTGTTCTTTGAAAGTCAGTCAACAATGATTCGGCACATGCTCTTTCCCAATAATACACTTGTACCTAAGGTAGTCTAGGTTCAATCTCAGTTCCTTAATAAATCTGTGTAAAAATAAAGTTTACTTAGTATTAAATTTTGGGACATAGCATTGTCTTCAATAGAAAATACATTAGAGTTATTCTTAAGAATCGTAATATAATACTTAGGCTTGCATTTAGGAAAAGTAAAAACCACAAAACTACTTAATATATATATTTAAGAGCAAACCAAATTTTTAAGATAGCCGAACTTCGTGAAATATTACTGGGATTAGAGCACTAAACTGATGACTCAATGCATTGTAATCTATATTTTTCAAATCTTCTTGTGTATTTAGTCCGTTTATTATAAATATTGTATTTATTAATTTATAAGCTATTCTTTAATTGCTTTTTTTATCTGTTTAGTTAGCTTACTTTTGATCATTTCAGTATTCAAGGTTCTTATGAGTGTTCACAAAACATTATCGAAAAGATAATTTCTTGATTCTGTGGGACTTATTAGCAAGTTATAAAACAATGAACAAATGCTTTAACACTAAGTATTTCCTCATTTCTCTGAAAGGGGACCGAAGACCGCCTATAGGGATCATCTGTTTTAACCTCTCGCACTACTATACAGTAGTGTGTCTGTCAGTCATTCAGTAGACATTAAAATGACGTCACATAAGGAACGATTAACGCTGCAATTTGTACTGTTGTGATGTCAGTAAAACGTGCGCATGCAATGAATCACGAGAAGAATTGTGCACTCTCTAGGCTACAACACAGCATGACATGCCTAACAACACAAAATAATTTTTCATAGGCGTAATATCAATTACAAATATTCAAAACTATTTTAAATGTTATAATGAAGAATATTTATTTTTAAGATAGAATAAGTTATTACCTGTAAAACATAAAATACAACACAGATATGGATATATGCTGAGAGTTCACTTGAACATTCTAAACAACGTTGTTCCAGGTCTCATGATGTTCTTAGAATTCCTTCCTCTATCGTCGACCCTGCTCAGTTTGGTGATCACGATTACACACTATTACCCGACACTGAAAATTCCATTGTTATAAGCTTCTGCCAAGAGAAGCGAAGTCAATCTTAGATTACAGACATATCTACAACTTTTCCACAGACCTTCTATTACATATGGAAGTCAATTTCTAACACCACGTTTGATCTGACCAAATATTTAAAATCCATTGGAGTTACA